>NC_086101.1:193335819-193635819 GCF_963921235.1 Mobula hypostoma | reverse complement strand
AGTCCATGGGACGCTCAAAGCAGCTGTGCAGGTTGACTCTGTGGTTGAAGACTGTGCATTGGCCTTCAGCAATCGTGGAATTGAATTTAGGAGCCGAGAGGTAATGTTGCAGCTATATAGGACCCTGGTCAGACCCCACTTGGAGTACTATGCTCAGTTCTGGTCGCGGAAGCCATAGAAAGGCTGCAGAGGAGATTTACAAGGACGTTGTCTAGATTGGGGAGCATGCCTTATGAGAATAGGTTGGGTGAACTCGGCCTTTTCTCCTTGGAGCGACGGAGGATGAGAGATGACCTGATAGAGGTGTATAAGATGATGAGAGGCATTGATCGTGTGGATAGTCAGAGGCTTTTCCCCAAGGCTGAAATGGCTGGCACGACAGGACATAGTTTTAAGATGCTTGGAAATGGGTACAGAGGAGATGTCAGGGGTATTTTTTTATATACAGAGAGTGGTGACTGTGTGGAATGGGCTGCTGGCAACAGTGGTGGAGGCGGATACGATACAGTCTTTTAAGAGACTTTTGGATCAGACTTTTCTAAGACAAGGAGCTTAGTAAAATAGAGGGCTATAGGTAAACCTAGTAATTTCTAAAGTAGGGACATGTTTGGCACAACTTTGTGGGCCAAAGGGCCTGTATTGTGCTGTAGGTTTTCTATGTTTTTTCTATTTATATCTGTATTTTAAGAAAAACGATTCTACGGAATAGATCTATTTCCTTCCCCGTTGGTTCAGTAGCTCACTACGAAAATAATTCCAAGTCACTGCTATAATGTGGACCTGCTAACACTATAACCATTGAATGTATTTTATACATTTGTTTAGAAACTAGATTCCAGTTTATATTTGAGAAGAGCAGGGTAGGGAGGCAATTAGATAACTGCCTTCCTTATACTGCAGTATTCTGTGATTCTAAGATGAGATACTCTTTTTGATGGAAACAAGATTAAGTTGTCTTTGCAAAACATTTTGGGTTGTTTGATCCCTTTGTTGTCAGCTGGTGACATTTTTAGCTCAGGCCACCACTATTATGGAAATTAATCTAGCAGGGGGATGGGAACCAGAGTGATAGGACTGAGGAAAGGGAAAACAGAAATAAATCAAAGATAGCATGCACAGAGACGATAGAAAGGACAGGCAGGAGATGAGGCATAATCACAGCCAGTGGCATGAGTTACTGGGCAATAGAGGCGTGGTGCAGATAAAACAGAAAGCAACAAATGCTGGACTGAAAGTGTTATATTTGAATGCATGCAGCAAAAGAAATAAACAGACAATCTTGAAATTCAGCTACAGATTGGCAAGTATGACGTTGTGGCCATCTCTGAAACTTGGCTAAAGGATGGCTGCCAATGAGAGCTGAACGTCCAAGGATATACAGTATATCGGAAAATAGGTTAGTAGGCAGAGGGGGTGGTGTGGCCCTGTGTATAAGAAATAATATTAAATTGTTAGAAGGGGATGACATAGGATTGGAAGGTGTAGAGTCTCTATGGGTTGAGTTAAGAAATGGCAAGGCTAAAAGGATCTCAATGGCAGTTGTATACACGCCTCCAAACAGCATCTGGGATGTGGATTGCAAATTACAGCATGAGATAAAATGTGTGTCAGAAGGGCAATGTCATAATAATTGTTGGGGATTTTAACATGAAAGTGGATTGGGAAAACCAGGTCAGTACTGGACTTCAAGAGAGAGAATTTGTAGAATGTCTAAGGGATGGCTTTTTAGAACAGCTTGTTGTTGAGCCCACTAGGGGATTGGCTGTGCTGGATTGGGTGTTGTACAATGATCCGAAGGTGATAAGAGTTGAAGATTAAGGAACCCTCAGGGAACAGTGATCACTTTATGATCGGGTTCACATTGAAATTTGAGAAGGAGAAACTAAATTCCAATGTGTCAGTATTTCATTGAAATAAAGGAAATTACAATGGCATGAGAGGGGAACTGGCCAAGGTTGACTGGAAAGAGACTCTTGCAGGAAGGACAGCGGAGCAGCAATGGCTGAAGTTTCTGCAAAAAATGAGGGAAGTGCAAGACAGATAGATTCCAAATAAGAAATTTTCGAATGAAGGATGGACACCACCATGGCTGACAAGTGAAGTCAGAGCCAAAGTAATAGCAAAAGAGAGGGCATACGATTATGCCAAAGCTAGCGGGAAGGTGGAGGATTAGGAAGCTTTTTAAAAACTTAGGAAATTAGGAAAGAAAAGATGGATAATGAAAGGAAGCTGGCGACTAATAACAAAGAAGATAGTAAAAGCTTTTTTAAGTATATAAAGGGTAAAAGAGAGTCGAGGGTAGATATAGGACCAATAGAAAATGAAGCTGGAGATATTGTAAGGAGAGACACAGAGATGGCAGAGGAACTGAATGTGTGTTTTGCATCAGTCTTCACAGTGGAGACATCTGCAGTATAGAACCATAGAACATTACAGCACAGAAACAGGCCTTTTGGCCCTTCTTGGCTGTGCCAAACCATTTTTCTGCCTAGTCCCACTGACCTGCACCTGGACCATATCCCTCCATACACCTCTCATCCATGTACCTGTCCAAGTTTTTCTTAAATGATAAAAGTGAGCCCGCATTTACCACTTCATCTGGCAGCTCATTCCACACTCCCACCACTCTCTATGTGAAGAAGCCCCCCCTAAGGTTCCCTTTAAACTTTTCCCCCTTCACCCTTAACCCATGTCCTCTGGTTTTTTTCTCCCCTAGCCTCAGTGGAAAAAGCTTGCTTGCATTCACTCTATCTACACCCATAATAATTCAAGAGTGTCAGGGAAGTGAAGTATGTGCAGTGAAAATTACGACTGAGAAGGTGCTCAGGAAGCTTAGTGGTCTGAGGGTGGTTAAATCTCTTGGACCTGATGGAATACACCCTCGGATTCTGAAGGAAGTAGCTGGAGAGATTGCAGAGGCATTAACAATGAACTTTCAAGAATCGATAGATTCTGGCATTGTACCGGTTGACTGTAAAATTGCAAATGTTACTCCGCTATTTAAGAAGGGTGGGATGCAACAGAAAGGAAACTATAGACCTTGTTAGCCTGACATCAGTGGTTGGGAAGTTGGTGGAATCGATTGTTAGGGACGAGATTACTGTGTACTTGGAGGCACATGACAAGATAGGCCAAAGCCAGCATGGTTTCCTGAAAGGAACATCCTGCCTGACAAACCTACTGCAATTTTTTGAGGAAATTACAAGCAGGGTAGACAAAGGAGATACAGTGGATGTGGTGAATTTGGATTTTCAGAAGACCTTTGACAAGGTGCTGCACAGGAGGCTGCTTAGCACAATAAGAGCCCATGGAATTACAGGGAAGTTACTAGCATGGATGGAGTATTGGTTGATCGGCAGAAAGCAGAGAGTGGGAACAAAGGGGTCCTATTCTGGCTGGCTGCTGGTTACCAGTGGAGTTCCACAGGAGTCGGTGTTGAGACTGCTGCTTTTTACTATATATGTCAATGATTTGTTTTATGGGATTAATGGATTTGAGGCAAAATTTCCCAGTGATACAAAGATGGGTGGAGGAGCAGGTAGTGTTGAGGAAACAGAGATCCTGCAGAGAGACTTAGATAGTTTAGGGAATGAGCAAAGAAGTCGCAAATGAAATACATGTTGGAAAGTGTATAGAAACGTAGAAAACCTTGCACAATACAGACCCTTCTGCCCACAAAGCTGTGCCAAACATGTCCTTACCTTAAACTATCCAGGCTTACTCATAGCCCTCTATTTTTCTAAGCTCCATGTACCTACCTGGGAGTCTCTTAAAAGACCCTATCGTTTCCGCCTCCACCACCGTCACTAGCAGCCCATTCCATGCACTCACCACAATCTGTGTAACATAAAAAAAACTTACTCCTGACATCTCCTCTGTACCCATTTCCAAACATCTGAAAAACTATGCCCTCTTGTGCTAGCCATTTCAGCCCTGGGAAAAAGCCTCTGACTATCCACACGATCAATGCCTCTCATCATTTTGTATACCTCTGTCAGGTTACCTCTCATCCTTCATTGCTCCAAGGAGAAAAGGCCAAGTTCACTCAACCTATTCTCATAAGGCATGCTCCCCAATCCAGGCAACATCCTTGTAAATCTGTGCACCCTTTCTATGGTCTCCACGTCCTTCCTGTAGTGAGGTGATCAGAACTGAGCACAGTACTCCAAGTGGGGTCTGACCAGGGTCCTGTGTAGCTGCAACATTACCTCTCAGCTCCTAAACTCAATCCCACGGTTGATGAAGGCCAATGCACTGTATGCTTTCTTAACCACAGAGTCAACTTGCACAGCAGGTTTGGGTGTCCTCTGGACTCAGACCCCAAGATCTCTCTGATCCTCTACACTGCCAAGAGTCTTACCATTAACACTATATTCTGCCATCATATTTGACTTACCAAAATGAACCACCTCACACTTATCTGGGTTGAACTCCATCTGCCACTTCTCAGCCCAGTTTTGCATCCTGTCAGTGCCCTGCTGTAACCTCTGACAGCCCTCCACACTATCCACAACACCTCCAACCTTTGTGTCTTTAGCAAATTTACTCACCCGTCCCTCCACTTCCTAATCCAGGTCATTTATAAAAATTACAAAGCGTAGGGGTCCCAGTACAGATCCCTGAGGCACACCACTGGTTACTGACCTCCATGCAGAATATGACCTGTCTACAATCACTCTTTGCCTTCTGTGGGCAAGCTAGTTCTGGATCCACAAAGCAATGTCCCCTTGGATCCCATGCCTCCTTACTTTCTCAATAAGCCTTTCATGGGGTACCTTATCAAATGCCTTGCTGAAATCCATATACACTACATCTACTGCTCTACTTTCATCAACGTGTTTAGTCACATCCTCAAGAAATTCAATCAGGCTCATAAGGTACAACCTGCCTTTGACAAAGCCATGCTGACTATTCTTAATCATATTATACCTCTCCAAATGTTCATAAATCCTGCCTCTCAGGATCTTCTCCATCAACTTACCAACCACTCACTGGTCTATAATTTCCTGGGCTATCTCTACCCCCCTTCTTGAATAACAGATCAAGATCCACAACCCTTCAATCCTCTGGAACCTCTCCTGTCCCCATTGATGATGCAATGATCATCGCCAGAGGCTCAGCAATCTCTTCCTTCGCTTCCCACAGTAGCCTGGGGTGCATCTCATCCAGTCCCGGTGACTTATCCAACTTGATGCTTTCCAAAAGCTCCAGCACATCCTCTTCCTTAATACCTACATGCTGAAGCTTTTCAGTTCGCTGCAAGTTACCCCTACAATCGCCAAGATCCTTTTCTGTAGTGAATACTGAAGCAAAGTATTCATTAAGTACCTCTGCTATCTCCTCCGATTCCATACACACTTTTCCACTGACACACTTGATTCGTCCTATTCTCTCACATCTTCTCCTCTTGCTCGTTACATACTTGTAGAAGGCTTGGGTTTTTCCTTAATCCTGTCCACCAAGGCCTTCTCATTGTCCCTTCTGGCTCTCCTAATTTCATTCTTAAGCTCCTTCCTGCTAGCCTTATAGTCTTCTAGATATGATCATGCACTTTGGTGGAAGAAATAAATAGGAAGACTATTATTTAGGAGAGAGAAGTCAAAATGCAGAGATGCAAAGGGACTTGGGAGTCTATGTGCAGGATACCCTAAAGGTTAACCTCCAGGCTGAGTCAGTGGTGAAGAAGGTGAATGCAATGTTGGCATTCATTTCTAGAGGTACAGAATATAAGAATAGGGATGTGATGTTGAGATCCTATGAGGCACTCGTGAGACCACACTTGCAGTGTTGTGTGCAGTTTTGGGCTCCTTATTTTAGAAAGGATATACTGATATTGGAGAGGGTTGAGAGATGATTCCAGGAATGAAAGGATTACCACATGAGAAACGTCTGGCAGCCCTTGGGCTGTATTCCCTGGAATTCAGGAGAATGAGAGGGGATTTCATAGGAACATTCCGAATGTTAAAAGACCTGAACAGATTAGATATGGCAAAGTTATTTCCCAGGGGAGTCTAGGACAAGAGGGCACGACTTCAGAATTGAAGGACGTCCATTTAGAACAGAGATGCGGAGAAATTACTTTAGTTAGAGGGTGGTAAATCTGTGGAATTTGTTGTCACAAGCGGCTGTGGAGGCCAAGTCATTGGGTGCATTTAAGGCAGAGATGGTTAGGTTCTTGATTGGCCAGGGTATCAAAGGATATGGGGAGAAGGCAGGGGAGTTGGGATGACTGGAAGAATTAGAAGAGCCATGATTGAATGGTGGAACATACTCAATGGGCTGAATGACCTACATCTGCTCCTATATCTTTTGATCTTATGGTCTTATGATGTCATTAAAACAATGACAGATGGCCAGATCTTCACTAAATGTTAGCAGCCTTGTATTCAAGGAGCTGTGAGTGAGGGTGCCACGGTAGTGTAGAGGTTTGCATATTGCTTTACAGTGCCAGTGATGGAACTGGGGTTCAATTCCCACCGCTATCTGTAAGGAGTTTGTATGTTCTCGCCATGAGCACATGGGTTTACTTCAGGTGCTCCAGACATACGAGTTAGAGTTGGTAGGTTGTGGGCATGCTATGTTGGCACTGGAAGCATGGCAACACTTGTGGGATGCCCCCCAGAACACCCTTGGACTGTTGGTCATTTCACTGTATGCTTTAATGTACATGTGACATAAAGTTAATTTTTAACCTCTCAGTTAATCTTTAACATCCTCATCTAGATTGACCATGAGGATCTACAAGGGTAATGTGAGTCTTTTCCTATTATACTCGTAGTTCTGTGATATTTGAAGTACAGTTCTATGAATTGAAGTGTCTCAGACAGTGAAAAATGTTTAACATGAGTGGTGAGCATTAAATGTGCTTCACTGTCTGAGACATTTTGAGATGTCCTGTTCCATATGACTTCTATGAACTGTTATTTTTGTAGTACTCTGCTTTGTAATCATGACATGTCTGGGAAGGCAAGTAGTCATGATCCTGGAGTTGAGACAATTGTTTCTGTACTGTACCATTGTTTTAAAAAAAAGAATTTCAAAAATGAACTCCGTCTCCCTCTGCTAGGTTTGACAAGATTGTGACAGAATGCTCTCTACTTGCCTAACCACTGCTAGGAAGGATGTGGAAGTTTTAGACGGTGCAGAGGTCATTTACCATGATGTTGCCATTGGAGAGCATGTCCTATGTGGATAGGTTGAGCTCGGATTTTTCTCTTTGGAGAGGAGGAGGGTGAGAAATGACTTGATAGAGGTGTACAAGATAAGAGGCATAGATTGAGTGGATCATCAGAAATGGCTAATACGAGGTGGAATAATTTTAAGGTGATTGAAGGAAAGTATATGGGACGTCAGAAATAGGTTGTTTTACAATGTGTGGTGAGTACATGAAACTGCCGGGGGTGATGTTCGAGGCAGATACATTAGGGACATTAAGAAACTCTTGGATAACACACGGATGAAAGAAAAATTGTGGACTATGTAGGAGTGAAAGGTTAAATTGATCTTAGAGTAGTGTAAAAGGCCAACACAATATTGTGGGCTGAAGGATCTGTACTGTGCTTTATGTTCTAAGAAGCTCCACACCATCCCTATGCCTGAGAAATTGGCTTCTATGAGAGGCAAGGGTGGCAAGGCAATTGTCACTGTTTTTTTTCTGCAAGGGAGGGGCTGGGGATTTGGTGTTTGTGAGTTTTGTTTTCTTTTTCTTTTTCATGTTGGGGAGAGTCATGGCTTTTCTTTTCAACAAGACCAATGGTTTCTTTTGGATTTCATGGTTACCTGAAGAAGGTGAATATCAGTGTTGTAGATGCATACTTTGACAATAAAACGAACCTTTGAACCTTTTTGAGATTGCTGGGGCCTGATTGAAATATTTAAATACTCAGCTGAGCTGCCAGCTGACAGGAAAACAGCAAGTGTAGTATCTTTAGTCAAGAAAGGGCCACGGGGAAAATGCAGTTGGTTATATGCTAATTAGTCAAATTAATGTAAAAAAAATTCTGAAGCTTCAGTATAAATCTGCATGAAAGGCAGAAATTGATCAGGGGAGTCAGCATGGATTTGATGTTGGGAGATCCTGTCAGTTGAGGTTTCTGAAGACGTATCTGAATATATTGATGAGTTGATATGGTTTACATGGAATTTGGTGAGGCCTTTGACGCAACCCCACATGGATGGCTTGTCCAGAAGTTTAGAGCCCATGGAATCCAAGGAAAGTTGGCTGATTGAATCCAAAATTGACTTGGCAATAGGAGACAGGGGGTGACAGTGGAAGGTTGTTTTTTATGATTAAAGCTTGTGAATATTGCTCATCAGCTTCTAGTCACAAAAGCTGCTAGGATTGGTACTAACATCCTTGCTGTTTGTATGCACATTAATGACTAAGATGTGTAATGTAGGGGGTTAGATTAGTAAATTTGAAGTGAAAATTGGTGAATAATTTTGGGCTACAAAAGGATATTGAGGAGGGAAAAGACATGGAATTTTATCTTGCTCATACTGAGTTGATGAATTTTGTGAGGTTTATTAAGGGTGGAATATACAGTATATGGAAGGACCCAATTGAATATTGAGGAGTAAGGGAACCTTGATGAACCAAGCCCAAAATCCCTGAAGGTGCCCACACAAGTAGATGCAGTGGTGACAGAGCATAAGGAATGCTCACTTTCCTTGGGCTTGGCATGCAGTATAAGAGCAGGTAGGTCACAGTAATCTTTATAGAACATTGGTTTGGCCACAGCTGGAAGGTGGTGTGAAGTTACCAATACTACCTTATCACAAAGATACAATTGCTTTAGAGCAGATGTAGGAAAAAAGAGGTTTGCAGCAGAGGATAACGAGAAGCCTGCATAAAAATAGTTTCATTTTACATGTTTCTACTGTACTGTTCATCTGGATATTGTTCTATAATACCATAAGCTGCTTTGTGGGAAATCAACCCTTTTAAAAACTGACAAGTTATCTTTCCCCTCTCCTTCACTTTTGACAGCGTGGTCTGCTAGAGGTGTTGTACGATATCTTCCGGCTCCCTGTTCCTGTGGAGACGCAGAGTTTTTCTGAGGCTCTGCTCAGTGTAGGTGGGTGAGCTTGCTTTCTGTCAGTCATTTCACAAAAATGTGTGGGTGGTTAGGTAAGCTGTGGGCCCATTCGTACAAATTATATTGCAAAACATTGTTTCCTTCCTGATTATGTTCATGCAAAATTCCTAGTTGAAAATGAACTAATTATTGTTTCTGTATCTGACCTGATGTATGTTACTGATATACATTTGGTCTGGATGAGTTTTACTGCCTGCCATCAAGACCTCTGCTTGTCAGAATATCTTATAACTTGTTGATAACTAGTTCATTATTTGCAATATTTCATACACCAACTCTTAAATTTGGCTGATATACTGTAAACTAACAGTGGAAATGCAGAGATCAGGAATACTTTGTACATTGTTTTGCTGTTCGTAACGTAACAGAACATAACAAGAAATATGAACAAGAGTCAGCCATTTGGCCTATTGAACCTGCTGCACCGTTCAGTAAGATCTTGGCTGATCTAGCCATGGACTTAGCTCCGCCTACCTGCCTTTTCCCCATAACCCTCAATTCCACCCGCTATGCAAAAAATCTATCTCACTGCATCTTAAATATACTTAATGAGGTAGCCTCTACTGTGTCCTTGGGCAGAGAATTCCACAGATTCACCACTGTCTGGGAAAAGTAGATTTTCCTCATCTCCTAAATGTAATCCCCTGAATCTTGAGGCTCTGTCCCCTCGTTATAGTCCAGTGGAAACAATCTTGCTGATGAAGAGTCCCAGCCCAAAATATTCCTCTTCATATATGCTGCCTGACCCTGCTGAGTTCCTCCCACATTTTGTGTATTACTCTGGATTTCAGAATCTCTTGTGTTTAAGAAACAACTTTACTGCTGTATCTCATCTGACCCTTGAATTTTATATGTTTCAAGAAGACCCCCCTCTTGTTTTCCTGAATTCTAGCAAGTATGGTCCCCTTTCCCTAAATGTCCAGACAGAGAACACAGTAGTGTGGTGGTTACGATAACTCTATTACAGCACCAGCAACGTGCCTGTAAGGAGCTTGCTCATTCTTCTCATGAGTATTCTACGTGAGTATTCTGCAGCTGCTCAGGTTTCCTCCCACGTTCCAAAGATGTCTGGGTTAGATGTGTAAGTTGTGTGTATGCTACATTGGTGGCAGAAATATACCGATGCCTGTGGACTGCCTTTAGACTATGGTTATCGCAAACGATGTATTTCATTGTATGTTTGGATATATATGTGACAAATAAAGCTAATCTTTAGAACTGTTTGCAGTACTCTAGGTGCAGCCTTACCAGTTCTCTGCACAGTTGCAGCATAAACTGCCAGCTCTTAAATTCAATCCCTCTAGCAATTGAGGCCCACGTTCAATTTGCCTTCTTTGTAGGCGATAGGAAAAGTAATAATTGTTGACAAGATGGTCACTGTTACTGGCAAAGGAAGTATTAATTGTTCATCCCAAATTGGCCTTTGAATGAAGTGTTTAGCCTTCCCACTTCAGAAAGCAATTAAAAGATAGCCTTATTAATCGTCTAGAATTGCACTGTAGGTAGAATATGCTTCCGTGACATATTAATGGATAATATGATAGAGAGCATTTAATGCGACACTTACAGCTTGGGTTGTCAGAGTTCAATTCCAACATCATCTGTACGGCCTCCCCATGGAATGTTTGGGTTTTCCCTGGGTATTCCGATTTTCTCCTATGGTTCAAAGACGAACTGGGTAGGTTAATTGGTGATTATAAATTGTCCTGTGATTAGGTTCCCATGATTCAGGACCTTTACAAAGACAGGTGTGTAAAAGGGGCCCTTAGGATCATTGGGGACCCGAGTCACCCCAACTGTTCCACAATCTATTCCAGCTGCTACCATCCGGGAAGTGGTACCACAGCATAAAAGCCAGGGCCAACAGGCTCCCGGACAGCTGCTTCCACCATGCCAACAGACTGATGAACTCACGCTGATTTGAGTGTACGCTATATTACATTGACTGTTCTATATATTATAAATTACTACAATTGTACATTTACACAGAGGCATAACGTAAAGATTGTTACTCCTCGTGTGTGAAGGATGTAAGAAATAAAGTCAATTCAAATTAGGGTTAGATTGGACTTGTTGGGGGTTGCTGGGTGGCATAGCCCAAAGGGCTGGAAAGGCTTACTCTGTGCTGTACCTCTAAATAAATAATAAACTAAAGAATAGGTGAGCCTTTTCTGACAATTCTGTAGTTTCTTTAAGAGATTCTACCTTTTCCCATTCAGTTGCATTTAATTACTTGAGTTATGTTCTATTGCCTGATGGGATTTGAACTTGTGTTTTTGGATATTCGGTTTAAAATGTTAGGATGTGCCAGTGTTAATGCAGACAATAATCTGTTCAGTAAAATAACACACTAGAATGGTGTTCATTTACAGCAGCATAAGCCCACAGCTGAGGAGAATTAAAAGGAATGATTTCAAAAGGTTGTAAATAAATACTTAGAGCTGCTAAGCAGTGATTCTTCTGGCAGGGTAGAGCTGCAAGTGGAAAGCCAGGTTTTTTATAGTGACATTTAGGTTGGCACTGTTGAACTGCCAATTCTTTACTCTACATTCCCTGACACCATTCAAGATTCAAGATTGTTTAATGTTATTTCCTGTAGCTTTTATACATTGATTGTATGTCCATAAAGTGATGCTCAGCTGTACATAAGATGATTGATGGGAAATAAAGTCATGGTGGAGGTGTTAATAGCCTTACTGCTTGGGGAAAGTGACTGTTTTTGAGTTTGGTGGTGCTGGTGTGGATGCTACATAGCCTTCTTCCTGATGGGAGTGGGACAGACAGAATATGAGCAGGGTGGGTGGGGTCCTTTATGATGTTCTGGCCAAAGGTAGCATGATAGTGCAGCAGTTAGCATAGTACTTTTGAGAGCCATCTGTCTGTAGAGTTTGTATGTTCTCCCTGTGACCGTATGTGTTTCCTACTGGTGCTCCAGTTTTCTCCCACATTCCAAAGACATATTGAAATGTTTATGTCAGTGAAATGTTTATGTCAGTGACGGACACAGTCCGTAATTGTGCTGAAGACAGCCCACAGGTGTCGCCATGCTTCTGGCTGCAGCATAGTATGCCCACAACTTTCTCGCCGTAACCCATACATCTTTGGAATGTGGGAGAAGACAGGAGTACCCACATGTTTATGGGGAGAATTGAACTCCACTTGCTGGCACCGTAAAGCATTATGCTAATCACGAAGCTACCATGCCGCCCTCCCGATTCCCTCTAGTTGCCCTAGTGACCAGTAGGTACAAAGTTCCTGTGATTTTATTCCTTTTTTGCCCTCTGTGCACTGTCAGTCAAGTGGAAGCAAGCAGTGTCAAAACAAATTAATGCCAGAGTTAGGAAGAAAAATCTGATTATGCTTTATAAAATTTGGAAGCCTTTGTATGCAGTTTGATCATTGCTGGCCTCCAGAAGCAGTGTTCAGCATACTGCATAAAAGGGTAAAGCCCAGAAATACTTGACAACAACATGATTGACACAAATAGAAGATAAATAATGAGTTGTTGATGTCAGCCATAGGATTGAAGTTGTGGGATAAGCAGTGATTATGCAATTGCAGAAAGAAATAATATAAGAAAGAGCTCACACTTTTCCTGGTTACTTGATGCAGCTCTCCCATTTAAACCACTAAGGCTGAAAGGTAAGGTATTTAAGGGGAACTCCTTCACTCAGAGGGTGGTGAGAATGTGGAACAAGCTGCCAGAGAAAGTGATGGATGTGTGTTCGATTTCAACATTTTTTTTTAGAGAAGTTTAGAAAAGTACATGGATGGGCGGGAGGGGGGTGTGGTGCAGGCTATTGTCCAGGTGTAGGTCCGTCAGACCAGGCAGAGTATCAGTTTAGCATGGACTAGACTGGCTGAAGAGTCTGTTTCTGTGTTGTAGTGTTCTATGACTCTGTAACACCTTCCCTTACCCCCAGCCCTATATTTTTTCCCAATTCAACTGGCTATTTAGTTTACATGGGAAGTCACCATTGAACCTACTTGCGCTACTCTTTTGGGTAACATAGATAAAATGTTTCCTCTTGTAGGCTGTGGGTCATTTACTAGTTATCTTAAATCTGTGATTCAGAAATCTCCACTGGAACAGATTGTAGAAATTGTACAATATTATGCCAGTGTGCCTAACTAGGATGGTAGTGGATTGGGGAAGGTTCATGCTTATTGGGTTGAATCTGTTCTTATTCCAAGATTATTTGCCTTGTGTTCACTTTTCTTCAGATCCCAGTCGATTCCAGGATTCCTGGCGTCTTTCTGATGGATTTGTGGCAGCGGAAGCTAAAACCATCCTCCCACATCGAGCCCGATCCAGGTATGTGTCTCCCTGATGATCAGTGCAACTTTTCAGTGCCCTCAGCTAATACTTGTGTAGCCCCCCCCCCCCCCCCGGGAAACCCCCTGACACTTGTGTAATTATTTACCCAAGAGCATTATTGCTTTTAAAAGTAATTTTATGTTGAGCATTTTTATCATGTAGTTCAAATATCCCCAAATATCATTTAAGTACAATGTTTCTGGGGGGATTTTAGTTTTGCTTATACTTCTGTTAATGGCGGGGTGGAGATGTGTCCCTACCAAAGGAGGTGTAAGTTCTTCACTTCGCTAGTCTGCAGGTTATCCTTGGGCAAGGTGTGGCACCTGCTTAGCCCCCCGATCAGGGTCACATGAAGCCATGGGATCAGATGGTGGATGGTCATATGAGCAGCTGGTGTATATCACAAGTGCTGGTTATGTGACCGTTGACACCAGGCAGACAATCTCTGAAGAGTATTGATCGTCTGGGGTCACCCATCTTGTAAAGACACTGCCCAGAAGGCAATGGTAAGCCATATCTGTTGAAAAATTTGCCAAGAACAATCATGATCCTGGAAAGACACAATTGCCCACGTCATACGGCATGGCACATAATGATGACGGTTTATTGCATACTGCATGGTACTTGTATCAATGCTTATTGCTTTAACATTCAATAGGCTTCAGAAACCTCTGAGAAAGGCAGGATTTTTAGGGTCATTTCGTCACTTCTGTGAATGTTGGATGTGGGGCAGTGATGAAGGCAATAGGCTATTTCTGTGCTGTAGCACTCTGACTGAGTTGTCTCGTGAAACACATCATGCATGGGACCCTTGGGAATATACACTCGGTGGTCATCTGCATGTTAATACAAGTATCTAATCAGCCAATCATGTGGCAACAACTCAGTGTATAAAAGCATGCAGACATGGTCAAGAGGTTCAGTTGTTGTTGAGAGCAGACATCAGAATGGAGGAAGAAATTTGAACTCAGTGACTTTGTGTAATGATTGTTGGTGCTAGACATGATGGTTTGAGTATCTCAGAAACTGCTGATCTCCTGGGATTTTCATGCACAGCATAGAGTTTACAGAGAATGGTGCAAAAACAAAAAAAAAATCCAGTGAGTGGCAGTTCTGTGGGCAAAAACCCCTTGTTAATGAGAGAGGTCAGAGGAGAATGGCAGGACTGGTTCAAGCTGATGGGAAGGGAACAGTATCTCAGATAACCACACATTACAACAGTGATGTGCATCTCTGAACACACAACACATTGAAACTTGAAGTGGACAGGCTCTAGCAGCAGAAGACCACAAGCATACACTCAGTGGCCAGTTTATTGGGTACAGGGGTTAGGTAATGGCCGCTAGGAGTACAATGTTTCTAGTACATGAAGTATGTTGTGATATATTGAAGTAAAATAATGAAGCTGAAATAAAAACTGAAAATTCTGGAAATTTTTAGCTGCTCAGGCAAAAGGAATAACTGAATGAAGGATTCAGATGAAAAATTCATCACCACAGCTTGGAATTCTAAGAGTTCTGCTGGAAGGTTATGGCTGTGAAGTATAGTGCTCTTACCACAGATGGTTCCTGACAAGATAATTTCCAGCATTTGTAACTCTGTTTTAAACATACTTGTTGGGCTCACATATTCCATATCATCAATGTTCAATACTATCATTCCCCGAGCATTAATCACCCCGCTTCAAAACTTAGGCCTCTGTACCTTCCTCTGAAACAAGATCCTCGACTTCTTCATTGGGAGACCATGGTCCATGGAAATCAGTGAAAACATCTCCTTGCTAACAACACAGGTACTCAGGGTTGCATACCCAGCCCACTGCTCTACTTGTCTCTGTACTCATAACCATGTGGCTCAAACACTATCTAGTAAATTCGTCAGTGAATCTCAGGAGAGAGATAGATCATCTGGTTGAGAAGTGTTACAAAAGAACTAAGCGCTCAACATCAGCAAGTCCGAGGAATTGATTGTGGACTTCAAGAGGAAGTTGGGAGAATACTCACCAGCCCTCACTGAGGGATCAGTAGTGGAAAGGGTGAGCAACTCTAAGTTCCTGGCTGTCAGCATCTCTGAAGATCTATCCTGAGCTCAGCGCATTGATGTGATCATGAGGAAAGCACAACAGCAGCTCTGCTTTGTGAGGATTTGGGAGGTTTGGTATGTCAGCAAAGACTCGTGAACAGTGTAGAGCATTCTGACTGGCTGCGTCACAGACTGGTTCAGAGCCTCCAATGCACAGGGTCACATGAGGCTGCAGATAGTTGTCGACTCAGCCAGCTCCATCGTAGGTACAACCCTCCTCACCATTGAGGACATCTTCAAGGGGTGGTTTTCATCATTAAGGACCCTCAGCGTGCAGGGCATGCCCCCTTCTCATTTCTAGAGGTACAATAGCCAGAAGAGCCAGACTGATTTGGAAGCTGCTTCCAGCCTGCCGTCAGATTTCTGAAAGCTACACGAACACTACTTTATTATCCTTTTTTTTTGCTATTTATTTTTTTGAAAGTCAACTTTATGCCATTTGCACTGCAGCACCGCTGTAAAACAACAAATTTCACATGATATGTCAGTGATAATAAACCTGATTCTGTGTATGCAATATGTGTAAAAGAAATCACGTGAGATTTGATAACTCCTGTGAACTTTTCTGTAAGGTATAAAGGGAATACTGAATTGTTAGCTGACTTGTTCATGGCTATGTTTCAAGTGGAATAATTGTTTTATCAACGCTCTTTCTAGACCTGACTTGATGGATAACTACTTGGCACTCGTGCTGTCTGCATTCATCAACAATGGACTCCTGGAGGTAATAGCAACATTAGCAAGTCGTTTTTATTTATTTTTTGGACAGATTTCTATTTCGATCTCCAATGTCGTCATTTGATTTTTAGATAAGTATAACTTCAATTATCTTAAATTAATTTAACAGGCTTTAAGCGCTAGGGTTATTTACCTGGGACCTGTCGTAGTATAGAGTGCAATTTATGTTCATAGGGAGGATTATATTGGATATAGGCTGTGCCACTGTAGTGTAGCAGTTAACACAAAGCTATTACAGCTCAGTGTTCTTAGGAGTTTAGAGTTCAATTCCAGTGCCATTCTGGAAGAAGTCTCTGTATAGCCTTCTCCTGTGCAAATGCACGGGTTTTCTCTGGTTTCCTCCCACAGCGCAAAGACCTACTGGATAGGTTAATTGATCATTGTAAATTGTCCTGTGATTATGTCAGGGCTAATTGGGTTGTAGGGTTGCTACCGCAGCGTGGCTCAAAGGGCCAGGTGGACCTACAGTATGGCTAATAAATAAATACTTGAAATGTGTGCCTGGACCAGTGAGTTGACTAGTTTTTTTTGTTACTCTTTGATGTGTCATCATTGTAATTACCCATCTTGTTCCTTAGAGTCTGGTTGAAGTGCTAACAAGTAGCAATGATGGTGTGTTTGTGCGGGCCACCATCCTGCTGGGCGAGCTCCTGCACATGGTAAGTTGAATGTAAAAGCGCAAGAAAGATGAGCAGAACTAGGCCACCACCTCTGGTTGAAATAATTCCTGCTCATCTCAGTTGTAAGGGGTGTCCTGCTATTCTGAGACTGTTCCCTTTGGTCCTAGGCTCTCCCATGATTGAAAATATCTCTCCATGTCTGCCCTATCTAAGCCTTTCATTCTTCAATGAGATTCACCCCTCCTTCTAAACTCCAGTGAGTACAGGCTCAAAGATATCAAATTCTCCTCAAATGTTAAAACTTCCATCCCCAGAGTCATTCACTTAAAAATCCTAAACCTCTGGACCCTCTCCAAAGCTTTACTAAGCTTTCTTTCTTATTCTTTATTCTCTCTTGTACTCTCTTCCCTTTTACTTTGTCCAGACGTTTCCAAGCTGGTGAACACAACCCCTACTATTTAGTTTGAAGCCCTATCCACTGCAATAGTTACGTCATTCACCAGGTGGTACTTGTCCCATCGGAATAGCTCCCTCCTTCCCCAGTACTAATGCCAGTGTTCCACAAATTCAAACCCACTTTGAGCCACGTACTTAACTCTCTGATCTTATTAACCCCGTGCCGATTTGCACATGGGCTCAAGTAACAGTCCAGAGATTATTACCTTTAAGTTCTGATTTTAATTGGATAGGTTTAATAGGTACATTTAATGTCAGAGAAATGTATACAATATACATTCTGAAATTCATTTTCTTCGCAAACATCCACAAAAACAGGAGTGCCCCAAAGAATGAATGACAGTTAAACATTAGAACCCAACCCGTACCCCCCCCAGCTTCTCCCTCCCACGCACAAACAGCAGCAAAGCAACAAACCCACCCCCCCCACCAGCAAAAAAGCATCAGCATTCTCCACTGAGCACTCAAACGTGCAGCAAAACATTATTAAAGACACAGGCTTGCAGTACTTCAACACTACTTGTTCACCCTTCACCCGGTAATTTGAATTACCACAGTCTGTGTGTGTGTCTCTATCTCTCTGTCTGTCTGTCTCTCTCTCTCTCTCTCTCTCTCTCTCTCTCTCTCTCTCTCTCTCTCTGCCCCCCTCGCATGCACTCCCCCTCCCTCTCTCTCGCTCCTCCCTCTCACTCCCCCTTCTCTCACTCCCCCTCCCCCTTCTCTCACTCCCCCTCCCCCTCTCTCGCTCCCCACTCGCGCGCTCCCCCTCGCTCTCCCCTCCCTCTCTCGCTCTCCCCCTCCCCCCCCGCAAGGGAAAAAGAGGTGTCCCCGTATCACAGTGAGAGAGGAGACGTGACAAACAACTTGCTGATTTATGATCTTAAAAGTCTGTTGCATCACTTTGTCCAAGCTCTGCACCCAGGGAGTCAGCCCCAAAAAGGCTCAGGTCTCTGGGCACACAACCCATGGCAGTTACGCTGAATGCTCCTGATGTTCTGTGTTCTCCTGTGACGTCTCAATCAGGGGCACCGGCCTTGAATCAGCACGTCTCCAGAGCCACGAAAATCTGCCACCCTGAAGGTGCACTAGTCTTCCAGGCCGTGCCCTTAGCATACCAAAAGCTGCTGGTCGTGAGGCCCTGAGAGCAGGTCCCATTCCCGCAAAGAACCGAAGTCAGAGTGTAACTCCAGGCCAGAATCTTCAAAATAACATTGAAAAGGAAAATATGAGATATCAAAGATAGAAATAGAGCTGTTTCTGAAGATGCAAGCAAAGGGGTCACCGTTTAGCGCCATCTTAACTTTGCTCTGCCCACTTCATTTTTAGTCCCAAGCTGCTCAAATTCCTTCGGCAGAACCTCTTTCCTTGTTTTTTTTTTGTTGTACTGCTGGTTCCCACATGAACCATAACAACTGGGACCCCCCCCCGCCCCACCCCCGGACTCTAAATCCTTGTGTCAGAGAATTGTCTATTCCTCTGACAGTGCAGTCCCTCATTACAACTACATTTCTCTGGAATGGCTTCCTGACTTATCCCCTAGTGGGCAGTAGTGAACCTGATGGATCTTCTAATGACAGTCTGTTCCTTAATTACCAGTATTGTAATGTTCTTTTCCCCCAATTCCAGATGTTAGTTACATTTTAAATTCTCTAGCTGCCAAAGTGAGATTTAAACACATGTCTGACTGCTAGTCCAACACTTACCTCTAGACCAGGAGTTCCCAACCTTTTTCATGTCATGGACTAATACCATTAAGTAAGGAGTCTGTGAACCTCAGGTTGGGAACCTCTGCTCTAGACTACTGTACCCTACTCGAGAGGGATAAAAGTTTCTAAAATCTGTATTTTTACGAGGTCAAAATAACTCAGCAATGTGTTGCTGTGATTACAATAGAGTAAATTACTTTGAAGTACTGTAAGCACTTTACGCAGCCATGGGGAGCAGCCATAAACTGAATTAACATGTCATTGTTGGTTTAGCCATCTTGTGGTGATACCTGATTTTCTGATGTACTTCAAAAAGTTTGTTTTTGTGTCATGTGGCCAAGATATTTGGCAACCATCTGTGGTCTCTTTGAAACAGAGTCCTCAATTCTCACCTGGCCATGTCCTCAGTTTAACATTTCGTCCAAAGTGGGGCATACTTTCAATATTGGACTTAGGCTAGAGTAAGCCTGTGGTCTTGTATGGCATCCTAAACATGTACTTTTCTCCCACAGGCAAATACTATCCTCCCTTATACATACAGCCACCACTTACACTGTCTACCAACTCTCATGAACATGGCAGCTTCCTTCGATATCTCTCAGGAAAAGCGTCTGTAAGTGTTACATTCCATTATTCACACTTAAAAGTACAACAGCACTTGAAGTTTTTGACCTTGACCTGCAATATTTATGGTGGTGTGATTGTCCACTCACCTTGTACATAGGCTATGTAACCTCTATTGAGGGGTTTATATTAAAGACTTTGCCCATTCTATCTGTGCACTGTTCCCACGTACTATAGTGGGAAGTCAAATCGGCTTTGGATGAACACGGGGATCTTGAGCTCAGGTCTTAGTTCATCAAAAATACCAACACAAGTAGACAAGGTGGTGAGGAAAGCATATGGGTTGTTTGCCTTCATGTGAGTAGTGTAAAATATCAAAGCTGGGACATTGGTGGAACTTCACAGAACACTGATTCTTGGAGTACCTAGATTGGAGTTCTCTGGTCAGTCATAGAACACTACTGCACAGAAACAGGCTCTTCGCCCCATCTAGTCTGTGCTGAGCTATTCATCTGCATCGTCCCATTGACCTGCACCCAGGCCAGAGCCCTCCACACCCCTCCATTCATGTACTCACCCAAACTTCTCTGAAATGTTGAAATCAAACCCACACCCACCACTCCTGATGGCAGCTCATTCCACACTCTCACCACCCTCTGAGTGAAGAAGTTCCCCTTAAATATTTCACCATAAACATTAGACGATGATCTCAAGTTCTGGTCTCCTAACCTTAGTGGAAAAAGCCTGCTTGCATTTACCCTATCCATACCCTTCATAATTTTATATATCTCTATCAAATCTTCCTTCATTCTCCTGCACTCTGGGAAATAAAGTCTTAACCTATTCAACCTTTCCCTATCACTCAGATCCTCAAGCCCTGGCATCATCTTGCCACTCTTTCAGTCTTACTGATATCTTTTCTATACATAGGTGACCAGGACTGCACACAATATTCCAAATTAGTTCTACCTACAGTGGTGCCAGAAAATTTGTGAACCCTGCAGGATTTTCTCTTTCTGCATAAGCGTGACCTAAAATGTGATCAGATCTTCACACAAGTCCTAAAACTAGATAGTGAACCCAATTAAATAAATAAAACAAATACGTTATACTTGTTCATTTATCTATTGAGAAAAATGATCCAATATTACATGTATTTATTCAGGAAGTATGTGAACCTCTGGGGTAATGTCTTCTACAAAAACAATTTGGAGTCGGGTGTTCCAATCAATGAGATGAGATTGGAGGTGTGAATTGTGGAGGTGTCCTGCCCTATAAACAAGACCCACAAAATCAGGATACTGACACAGCTTCCTCTTCTCAAGGAAGATCTGTTTATGTGCACCATGTTTCAATCAAAACAACTTTCAGAGAACCTTACAAGAATTGTAGAGATGCATGAAGCTGCAAAAGGCTACAAAAGCATTTCTAAAGACCTGAATGTGCATCAGTCCACAGTGGGAGAAATAAAACTGTCTACAAATGGAAGAAACTCAGTTCTGTTGCTACTCTCCTCAGAAACAGAAGGAGCGGGCATCCTGCAAAGATTACAATGCGCAATGCTGAAGGAGGTTAAAAAAAAAACAAGGGTAACAACAAAATACCAACAGAAATCTCTAGAACTTGCTAAAGTCTCTTCATGTGTCCACTATAAGAAAAATACTACACAAGAATAGTGTTCATGGCAGGACACTGCAGAGGAAATCACTGCTCTCCAAAAAAAAAAAAAATTGCTACACATCTCAAGTTTGCAAAAGATCACCTGGATGTTCTACAGTGCTCCTGGGGCAATATTCTGTGGACAGATAAGGCAGAAGTTGAACTTTTTGGCAGAAATGCACATTGCTATGTTTGGAGGAAAAAGGGCACTGCACACCAACACCAAAACCTCATCCCAACTGTGAAGCACAGTGGAAGGAGCATCATGGGGCTCCTTTGCTGACTCAGGGCCCGGACAGCTTACAATCGTTGCGGGAACAATGAATTTAAAATTGTATCAAGACATTTTACTGGAGAATATCAGGATAGCAGTCCATCACCTGAAGCTTAATAGAAGTCGGATAATGCAATAATGGATAACAAGGTGGCCTACAGGGAAGAAGTCATCGCTGTAACACAGTGGTGTCAAGAAAACAACCTCTCCCTTAATGTCACAAGAACAAAGGAGCTAGTTGTGGATTATAGGAGGAATGGAAGCTGGCTAACCCCTATTGGCATTAATGGATCTGGGGTTGAGAGGGTGAACAGCTTTAAGTTCTTCGGCATCCACATCACCAAGGGCCTCACGTGGTCTGTACACACCAGCTGTGTGGTGAAAAAAGCACAACAGTGCCTCTTTCACCACAGACAGTTGAGGAAATTTGGTATTGGCCTCCAGATCCCAAGAACTTTGTACAGGGGCATAATTGAGAGCATCCTGACTGTCTGCACCACTGCCTGGTATGTACCTCCCTTCATCGCAGGACTCTGCAGAGAGTGGTGTGGACAGCCCAGCACATCTGTAGTTGTGAACTTCCCATGATTCAGCACATTTACAAAGACAGGTCTGAGAAAAGGGCCCAAAGGATCATTGGGGACATGAGTCACCCCAAACACAATCTATTCCAGCTGCTACCATCTGGGAAACGGTACCGCAGCATAAAAGCCAGGACCAACAGGCTCCGAGACAGCTTCTTGCACCAGGCCATTAAACTGGTTAACTCACGCTGATTTGAGTGTATTTCTATGTTATATTGACTGTTCTATTTATTATAAATTACTATGATTGCACGTTGCAGAATTAGACGGAGACATAAAGATTTTTATTCTTCATGTAAGACCATTAGATATAGGAGCAGAAGTAGGCCATTCAGCCCATGGGGTCTGCTCCGCCATTCAATCATGGGCTGATCCAATTCTTCCAGTCATCCCCACTCCCCTGCCTTCACCCCATACCCTTTGATGCACTGGCCATTCAAGAACCTATCTATCTCTGTCATAAATGCACCCAACAACTTGGCCTCCACAGCCACTTGTAACAACAAACTCCACAGATTTACCACCCTCTGACTAAAGTAGTTTCTCTGCATCTCAGTTCTAAATGGACGTCCTTCAATCCTGAAGTCGACCCCCCCTTGTCCTAGACTCCCCTACCATTGGAAATAACTTTGCCATATCTAGTCTGTTCAGGCCTTTTAGCATTCAGAATGTTTCAATGAGATTCCCCACTTGTTCTCCTGAACTCCAGGGAATACAACGCAAGAGCTGCCAAACTTTCCCTGAGACAGTAACCCTTTCATTCCTGGAATCATTCTCATGAATCTTCTCTGAACCCTCTCCAATGTCAGTATATCCTTTCTAAACTAAGGAGCGCAAAACTGCACACAATACTGTAAGTGTGGTCTCACGAGTGCCTTATAGAGCCTCAAAATCACATCCCTGCTCTTATATTCTATACCTCTGGAAATGAATGGCAACATTGCGTTCACCTTCTTCAACACTGACTCAACATGGAGGTTAACCTTTAGGGTATCTTGCACAAGGACTCCCAAGTCCCGTTGCATCTCTGCATTTTGAATTCTCTCCCCATCTAAATAATAGTCTGCCCGTTTATTTCTTCCACCAAAGTACATGACCATACACTTCCCAACATTGTATTTCACTTGCCCATTCCCCTAAACTATCTACGTCTCTCTGCAGGCTCTCTGTTTCCTCAACACTACCTGCTCCTCCACCTATCTTTGTATCATCGGCAAATTTGGCCACAAATCCATTAATCCCATAGTCCAAATCATTGACATACATCGTAAAAAGCAGCGGTCCCAACACTGACCCCTGTGGAACTCCACTGGTAACCGGCAGTCAGCCAGAATAGGATCCCTTTATTCCCATTCTCTGTTTTCTGCCGATCAGCCAATGCTCCACCCATGCTCATAACTTCCCTGTAATTCCATGGGCTCTTATCTTGCTAAGCAGCCTCATGTGTGGCACCTTGTCAAAGGTCTTCTGAAAATCCAAGTACACAACATCTACTGTATCTCCTTTGCCTACCCTGCTTGTAATTTCCTCAAAAAAATTGCTGTAGGTTAGTCAGCAAACACGAGGAAATCTGCAGATGCTGGAATTTCAAGCAACACACATCAAAGTTGCTGGTGAACGCAGCAGGCCAGGCAGCATCTCTAGGAAGAGGTACAGTCGACATTTCAGGCCGAGACCCTTCGTCAGGACTAACTGAAGGAAGAGTTAGTAAGAGATTTGAAAGTTGGAGGGGGAGATCCGAAATGATAGGAGAAGACAGGAAGGGGAGGGATGGAGCTAAGAGCTGGACAGGTGATTGGCAAAAGGGATACAAGAGGATCATGGGACAGGATGCCCAGGGAGAAAGACAAGGGAGAAGGGGGGAACCAGAGGATGGGCAAGGGGTATAGTGAGAGGGACAGAGGGAGAAAAAGGAGAGTGAGAACAAGAATGTGTATATAAATAAATAACAGATGGGGTACGAGGGGGAGGGGGGAAGTTCTATTTTAACTTCATCAGTCCACAGGACTTGTTTCCAAAGTGCATCAGGCTTGGTTAGATGCCCCTTTGAACCTTTTGAATAGAACTTTTTGGCCGCAATGAGCAAAGGTATGTTTGGAGAAAAAAGGGTGCAGAATTTCATGAAAAGAACACCTCTCTAACTGTTAAGCACAGGGGTGGATCAATCATGCTTTGGGCTTGTGTTGCAGCCAGTGGCATGGGGAACATTTACTGGTAGAGGGAAGAATGAATTCAATTAAATACCAGCAAATTCTGGAAGCAAACATCACGCTGTCTGTAAATATGCCGAAGGTGAAAAGAGGATGGCTTCCACAACAGGATAATGAACCTAAACACACCTCAAAATCCACAATGGACTACCTCAAGAGGTGCAAGCTGTAGGTTTTGCCATGGCCCTCACAGTCCCCTGACCCAAACATCATCGAAAATCTGTGGATAGACCTCAAAAGAGCAGCGCATACAAGACGGCCCAAGAATCTCACAGAACTAGAAGCCTTTTGCAAGGAAGAATGGGGGAAAATCCCCCAAACAAGAATTGCAAGACTCTTAGCTGGCTACAAAAAGCATTTACAAGCTGTGATACTTGCCAAAGGGGGTGTTACTAAGTTCTCCGTGCAGGGTGCCCAAACTTTTACTTCAGGTCCTTTTCCTTTTTTGTTATTTTGAAACTGTAAAAAATGGAAATAAAAAAGTTTTCTTACTTAAGATATTAAAGAAGTGTGCCATTTTTAACTTTATGCCTTTTGGAAATCAGTTCATCTTTTACTTGCTTAGCTATTCACAGTAACAGAAATTTTGACCAGGGGTGCCCAAACTTTTGCATGCCACTATATGCTGGCTTTGGCCCATCTTGTCATGTGCCTTCAGATAATCTGTAGCTAACAAGCGATTCCAACAACTTTCCAACCACTGATGTCAGGCTATCAGGTCTTTTGTTTCCCTTCTGCTGCCTCCCACCCTTCTTAAATATTGGAGTAACATTTGCAATTTTCCATTCATCCAGTACAATGCCAGAAGCGATTCCTGAAAGATCATTGTTAATGCCACCGCTATCTCTGCAGCTACTTCCTTCAGAATCCGAGGGCGCATTCCACCAGGTCCAGGAAATTTATCCACCCTCAGACCATTAAGCTTCCTGAGCACCTTCTCAGTCGTAATTTTCACTGCACATACTTCACTTCCCTGATACTCTTGAATGTCTGGTACACTGCAGATGTCTTCCATTGTGCAAAATGCGTATTCAGTTCCTCTGCCATCTCTGTCTCTCTCATTACAATATCTCCAGCATCATTTTCTGTTGGTCCTATATCTACCCTCAACTCTTTTACCCTTTATACTTAAAAAAAGCTTTTAGTAACTTCTTTGATATTAGTCGCCAGCTTCCTTTCATAATCCATCTTTTCCTTCCTAATGATCTTCTTAGTTTCCTTCTGCAAGTTTTTAAAAGCTTCCCATTCCTCTATCTTCCCACAAGCTTTTGCTTTCTTGTATGCCCTCTCTTTTGCGTTTACTTTGGCTCTGACTTCACTTGTCAGCCACAGTAGTGTCCTTCTAATTGAAAATTTCTTCTTATTTGGAATATACCTGTCTTGCACTTCCCTCATTTTTCACAGAAACTCCAGCCATTGCTGCTCTGTTGTCCTTCCTGCAAATGTCCCTTTCCAGTCAACCTCGGCCAGTTCCCCTCTCATGCCATTGTAATTTCCTTTACTCCACTGAAATACTGACACATCGGAATTTTGTTTCTCCTTCTCAAATTTCAAAGTGAACTCAATCATATTGTATGTGAAGGATGTAAGAAATAAAGTCAATTCAATTCAATAAGACAATAATCCAAAAAAACAAGAGTAAATCAGCAACAGAATGGTTTAAAAAGAAAAAAATTCATGTTTTGGAATGGCCGGATCAAATTCCTGATGTTAATCCTATGGAAGTGTTGTAGAAGGACCTGAAATAAGCGGGTCATGCAAGGAAGCCCACCAACATCCCAGAGTTGAAGCAGTTTTGTAAGGAGGAATGGCCTAAATTTCTGCCAAGCCGATGTGCACGACTGATCAACAGTTACCGGAAACGTTTGAAGTTATTGCTGTACAAGGGGGTCACACCTGAAAGCAATAGTTCACATACTTTTACCGACATATACATGTAATATTGGATCGTTCTTCTCAATAAATAAATGAACAAGTATAATGTTTTTTTTGTGTTATTTATTCAATTGGGTTCTCTCTATCTTGTTTTAGGACTTGCTTGAAGATCTGATCAAATTTTAAGTTATATTTATGCAGAAGTAGAGAAAATTCTACAGGGTTCACAAATTTTCTAGCACCACTCTATCTATCTAGTTGTGATGACATTTTCAAGGAACTAATGGATCTTTAATCCCAGATTTCGCTGTTTTACCACACTCCTTAGTGCCTGTGTAAGTCCTACTCTGATTTGTCCTAAAGGGCATCACCTCACACTTGTCTGCATTAAATTCTGTCTGCCATTTTTCCAGCTGATGTCGATCCTGCCGCAAGTTTTGATCGCCTTCCTCACTGTCTACTATGCCCCTAATCTCTCTGACATCTGCAAATTTGCTGATCCAGTTCACCGTATTCTCATCCAGATCATTGATATAGATGACAAACAATGACAGAGCAACACACATAAAAGTTACTCACATAAAAGTTGCTGGTGAACGCAGCAGGCCAGGCAGCATCTCTAGGAAGAGGTACAGTCGACGTTTTGGGCCGTGGCCCTTCGCAGGTCCTTGCAGCACACCCCTATTCACACACCTTCAGTTAGAGAGGCAGGCGTTTACTACCTCATCTTGAATGCTGAGCCACTGAACCTTCTTGACCAACTTCCCATGCAGGGTCTTGTCGGTGGCATTGCTAAAGCCCATCTAGACAACATTCACTGCCTTGCCTTCATTAACTTCCCTGGTAACTTCCTCGAAAAATTCTAAGATTGGTTAGACACTGCGTGCCATACACAAAGCTATGCTGACTATCCCTAATCAGTGCCCGTCTACCCAAATACTTATATATCTGGTCCCTCAGAATACCTTCCAATAACTTTACCACTACTGACGTTGGGCTTGCCAGCCTCTAATTTCCCGGCTTATTGTTAGACCCTTCCTTAAACAAACGGATAACAGTAGCCATTCTCCAATCTTCCAGCACCTCACCTGTTGCTATATTTGTTTTAAATATCTCTGTTAGGACCCTGCAATTTCTGCATGAGCATCCCACAAGGTCCAAGGGAGCACCTTGCTGCTCGTGCCAGTGTCCTCTGCATTGACCACATCCTTCCTGTACTGAGGCACCACGATAGAGTAGCAGTTAGCATGATGTTATTACAGCTCAGAGGTCAGAGTTTGGAGTTCAGTCCCATTATCCTCTGAACATCCTCCTCGTGAAATGCATGTTTTCTCCAGATCCTCCGGTTTCCTCTCTCAGTCCGAAGATGTACTGGGTAGGTTAATTGGTCATCGTATGTTGTCCCATGATGTTAGGGTTAAATCAGCGTAGTTGGTCGTTACTGTTCCACACTCTCTCTCTAAATAAATAAAATAGTGTTGTCTAGTTCTGGGCTGTACACTTTAGGAATTATACAGTCACATTGGAGAAAGTGTGGGTGAGGTTCACCAGGATTTTACCTGGATTGGAAGACTTCAGTTATTGGGGGGTGGGTGGGAAAAGAGATTGGACAGGATGTTTTATTCCTTAGAATAAAGGACGTTGAGGTGACCTGATAGATGTATGTAAAACTGAGATATAGTAAATTGGTATAATATTGTAATGTAGAAAGAAACATTTGCCCATGGTGGGGTTATAAAAAATCGAGACAATGATTTTAAGCTGTGAGGAGAACGATTTAAATGGGATTTGAGGGGGAAGTATTTTTTACCCAGTGAGTGGTAGATATTAGTGGTGGATTGCCAGCTGCAATCACTGACATTTGAATAAACAACGTATTGATCGATATGGACCTAATGCAAGCAAATGGGATTAACATTGATTGGTAGAAAGGTCAGCATGGACATGGTGACCCTATAGTGTCATTCTGCACTACAGCCCATTCAGTCTCTGCCGAACTTTTATTCTGCCTAGTCCCACGAACCTGTACTGGGATCATAGCCCTCCATTCCCCTCCCACCTATGTACAGAGGCAAACTTTTCTTAATTGTTGACGTTGAACCTGCATTCACCACTTCCACTGGCACCTCGTTGCATACTCTCACCACCCTCTGTGTTGTATAACGGACTCCAGTTGTAACTGGGAATTGCCTGAAGTACAGATATTCACATTGCCCCCAAGATGTCTGAACCTGGGGAGAGAGAGATTTTCAGGCAGGAATCCCACTTGTGATTGCAGTCTAGTGATGGCAGTCGCTTTATGTTTTAATGCTGCTACTTCTCATTCCTGTGGAATGACTCCCATATTATATGTAATGGTGTTAGAGGACGTCGAGCATCAGGATTAGTAATAGAATCGTACCAAACAAAAACAGGCCTTTAGCCCACCACATCCATGCTGACCTTCCTGTCAATCTATTTGCATTACGACTCTATCTGGTATTGTATCACGGGAGATCAACATCTACAATGGAGGAATATTCAGCAAGACAAACTACAGTGTTCATTGCCTGATAAAAGTCTTATGTGTACATGGAGGCTTGACATATTCATGAGCTTTAGGCAAAGGTTAATACGAGTAAGCTGACTCCTTCCTTGCCAGTGCTACTCATCTCCTCTGTGGTGTTGACCTCTTTGCTATAGACAATATCAACTGGAACAGAACTGTTTCTGTTTTCTTAGCCAGCTGCCAATGAGATACCGAATCACTCAGTGTTAGAAAGCAGTATCATTGTCATTTATCCATTGTGTAGAGGAGGTGACTCTTGGACAGAGGTTGCAGTATAACATAGTACATAAATCTTATTTTTTGCAAGAAGTGTCTGTAAACCTGGCAAAGAGGTGGCAAAGAGGTGGGAAAGACATCATGAGTAAATAGATGTAAGACAGTATATTTGGAGATTGGAAATGAGCTGGAAGAGAAGTAAATGACAAGAAAACTATGACCAAGGTATTTTATCATTTAAGATTAGCTTTATTTGTCACATGTACATTGTGACCTACAGTGAAATGTGTCATTTGCTTCACTGACAAACACAATCTGAGGGTGTGCTGGGGTGCACCATGCTTCCAGTGCACGCCCACAACTTAGTAACCCTAACCCTAACTGTACGTCTTTGGAATGTGGGAGGAAACCGGAGCACCCGGAAGAAACCCACGCGATCCCGAGGAGAACGTACAAAGTCCTTAAAGACAGCGACAGAATTGAACCCAAGTCACTGGCCCTGTAGTGTCATTATGCTAACTGCTATGCCACCATGCTGCCTTACTTAGTTCTAATTCTTCTTTTTCACACAATATTGAGATTGTTTTCCTTGTGTGTTTCATTCCACATTCTGCAAAATCATCTGATGGCAAACATAGTCATCCCAAGGAGCATTTGTAACTCTTTACTCCTGACTTTATTGCAGGCGAGCCAGTGCAGCTGTGAATTGCCTGAAGCGATTTCACGAGATGAAGAAGCGGGGCTGCAAACCCTATAGCCTGTACCTGGATCACATTGCACACAAGAGCGCCTCCAACTCCCAGAAACGAGATTATCATCTGCGTATCCAGAGAGACATTTTCATCCTGAAGGTGAGCAGAGTGCTTCATCCACATGAAAACATATGTGACATCATTGGGTTAATGGGTTAATGATGGTCACAGGTAATGAGAGGGTAAAACGCTTTTGCTTGCATGCCATCCAGACAGATCGACCATACATGAGCTCATCAAGGTAATACAGAAAGATAAAGAATGCAACATACACTCACTGTATTGGTGGCAACTAAATGTATGTTTGTGGTCCTCTGCTGCTGTAGCTCATCCACTTCAAGTTTTGACCTGTTGTGTGTTTAGAGATGCACTTGTAATGCGTGGTTATTTGAAGTACTGTCGCCTTCCTGTCAACTTGAACCAGTCTGGCCATTCTCCTCTGACCTCTCTCATTAACAAGGCATTTTTGCCCACAGAACTGCCACTCACTGGATGTTTTTTGCTTTTGTACCATTCTCTGTAAACTCTAGAGACTGTTGTGTGTGAAAATCCCAGGAGATAGGCAGTTTCTGACATACTCAAACCACGCCATCTGGTACCAAAAATCATTCCACAGTCAAAATCACTTAAATCACATTTCTTTCCCATTCTGATGTTTGATCTGAACAACTGAACCTCTTAGCCATGTTTGCATGCTTTTGTGTATTGAGTTGCTGCCACATGATTGGCTGATTAGATATTCACATTAATGAGCAGGTGTATCTAAAATTGGCCACTACAAAGAATCCAACACTCACAACACGCTGGAGGAACTCAGCAGGTTGGGCAGCATCCGTGGAAAAGATCAGTTGACGTTTCGGGCCGGAACCCTTCGTCAGGACTGTAGAGGGAAGAGGCCGAGGCCCTATAAAGAAGGTGGGGGGAGGGTGGGAAGGAGAAGGCTGGTAGGTTCCAGGTGAAAAACCAGTAAGGGGAAAGATAAAGGGGTGGGGGAGGGGAGGCAGGGAGGTGATAGGCAGGAAAGGTGAAGAAAGAATAGGGGAAAACACAATGGGTAGTAGAAAGAGGCGGAACAGAGAGGGAGGTGGTAGGCAGTCGATCCAATGTAGGTAAGCAAATAAAGTACAGGTACTTTAAATAAGGATGAGGTAGATTTGGAGATCAAGAGTTCATCCCACAGCATATGAGAGGGTCATTTAAGAGTCTGATAACAATGGGATAGAAGTTGTACTTGGAAGTCCTAATGAAGAGACTCCTGTTGTTCATGTCAGCATTTTGAGTTCTAAACTTTGAAGCTGAACAATTTTCCAATTTTTAAAAAGTCCTTGTATATTTTCACAAGATCATTGTCAGTATGTTACTGCATTGCCTAATGCATATCTGTTCTTGTCAAATTATTTTCTAGGACACAGAGGAGGCAATGATGCAGAACCTGCGTGACAGCGATGTCCTCAATAACAAGGACAATCTGCGATGGAACTGGAATCTGATCTCAACCATTCTTAAGGTAGAATTGCCAAACTGTCACTGGAGCTTGAGCATTATATATTTATTTTTAGAATAATTACTGTGAAGTTATCTTGAATATTTTATACTTTAACTTCCGCTAAGGCCCCACCTCCCCCTCATACCCCATCTGTTACTCATTTTTATGCACACATTCTTTCTCTCACTCTCCTTTTTCTCCCTCTGTCCCTCTGAATATACCTCTTGCCCATCCTCTGGGTCAACCCCCCCCCCTTGTCTTTCTTCCCGGACCTCCTGTCCCATGATCCTCTCGTATCCCCTTTTGCCTATCACCTGTCCAGCTCTCGGCTCTATCCCTCCCCCTCCTGTCTTCTCCTATCATTTTGGATCTCCCCCTCCCTCTCCCACTTTCAAATCCCTTACTCACTCTTCCTTCAGTTAGTCCTGATGAAGGGTCTCGGCCTGAAACGTTGACTGCACCTCTTCCTATAGATGCTGCTTGGCCTGCTGCGTTCACCAGCAACTTTGATGTATGTTGCTTGAATATTTTATGCTCTAGTTTCGATTGAAGGTTTCTTGAATGCAAAGTAACCTGCACTATACTCTGTCATCAAACATACAATAAGCAAATGAATGAAAGGGTTAATGCATGAGGAGCATTTGATGGCTCTGGGCCTGTACTCGCTGGAGTTTAGAAAAATGGGGATGGGGTTCTCTTGAAACCTTTTGAATAATGAAACGCCTAGATAAAGTGGATGTTGAAAGGATGTTTCTTATAGTGGGGGAGAGGACACAGGCTCAAAATGGAGGGACGTCCATTTGGAGCAGGGATGAGGAGTAATTTCTTTAGCCATGGGGTAGTGAATTGGTGGAGTTCATTGTCACAGACAGCTGTGGAGGCCGAGTCTATTGGGTGTATTCAAAGAAGAGGTTGATGAGTTCTTGATTAATAAAGGGTTATGAGGAGAAGGCAGGGGAATGGAGTTGAGAGGGATAATAAATCGGCCATGATGGAATGGCACAGCAGACTCGATGGGCCAAATAGCCTAATTCTGCTCCTGTCTTATGCTTCTATACCCAAGGTAGAATATCAAATGTTAGATATGCCGTGGATCTCTCCAATTCATCATAAATTCAGCCAAGTGAAGAATACCACTGTTAGAAATCACAATGACATTACTCAAAGGCTCCAGGCCGAACCCAGATTGAGACATGCAAACTGGCAGGATGGGGCATCTTAATACCCCAGCTCTGAACTATAACAGATCTTCAGGTTTGCTGAGTTGTGATTCTTTCCTGGGATTGTGATGCCTGCTGACAGTGTAAGGTTTAGAAAATGTGTGGAGATAATTCAGGTACTTCTATCTAGCACCCAGCTAGTTTGTGATTTTACATGGACTTGTGGGCACTGCGGTAGCGTAGCAGTTAGTGTGACACAATTATGCCTTGGGGCACAGAACTTCAAAGTGCAATTCCTGCGTCTTCTAAGAAAGTTTGTACATTCTTCCTGTGAGCACATGGGTTCCTCTGGGCGCTCTGGTTTCCTCCCACAGTCCAAGAAAATATAGGTTCGTAGGTTATGTAGTCATTGTAAATTATCCTGTGATTAGGCTGGTGTTAAATCAGTGGGTTGCTGTGTGGCACGGCTCACTGGGCTGGAAGGGCCTATTCCGTGCTGTACCGTTAAATAAATGATTATCATGTGGGTGCATTCGGAGGTAGAAGAGATACTGCAATCTGGAGCCAAAGGCAAACTGCTACCCCTGCATTCGTCCTCCCCTCCCTCACCTGTCTGCTGCTACCCATCATCTCTCTGACCCCCCCCCACCCTCCACCTCAATTTCCATCTAGTAACTACCAGCCCATCTCACTCATCCATCTCCCCTTTACACTCTCAGTCCCGTTATGATCCAGAACTCTGGCCATCTCTTTGCCTCCATCAGTGCTGCTCAGCCTGTTGGGTTCCTCTTCCAGTTGGATTTTGATCATGTATGTGGGTTGGATAATGCAACAAACTTTCATGTGAACACAATAGAAGTGACATTTGAAACCGAAGTGTCAGAGGTGGATGCAGTGCTAGAACTAATTGTCTTAACCTTTTTTTTGTTGTAACTCAAGTTTTTATTAAGTAAATACCATAGAGTTTGAATTTTCTTGCAGTGGCCCAATGTAAACCTGCGAAATTACAAAGATGAACAGTTGCACAGGTGAGTACAGCGGTGTTGCTCAGTGAATTGGGGAGGACAGGTGGGTTATAGGTGATCACCCTTGCCCAGAACATAAAGTGGCCACTTGATGGTGCGTGGGATGATTGTCCTGGAGCCAGGGTTCCACAGAACAAGTGTGCGCCCCATCACATGCTAGTGCAGCTGCAGACAAACGCAGTCCGGTTTGTCTTCCACAGAGTGACCGCTGGAGGCAGCCCCCAACCCAGCCGAGACCCCCACCGGGCCACACCACCTCGGTGTAATAATAGTAAAGCTACTGGATCGTCCGCACCGTATTGCTACCACGAAACATGTCACACGATAATCTGATTGTGTGAGCCTGTCTGATTCACTAATGTTCTTCAGGAAAGTGAATCTGCAGACTTTACCTCGTATGAGGCTGCCAGTATACCTGACACACAGATATGGTCAACTCCAAGTTGCTTCCTTAGTTGAGGGGCAATGGCTGCCATTGTCAGAGGAGTTCATACCCTGTGTATATATAAAACAAACACATTTCCTCTTTATCATCTGCTCAGTGGGTCTCTCTGCATGTCTTTGTCATTCTTTTATCCCCTTCTGTCTCCTGGTATTTTTCATAACAAACTTCCTCATTTGCTCCTGGTTTAGGTTTGTGCGCAGACTGCTGTACTTTTACAAACCCAGTAGTAAGTTGTACGCCAGCATGGAGCTGGATCACGCCATGGGAAAGCAACTGACCATTGTAGGCTGCCAGTTCATCGAGTTTCTGCTGGAGTCCACTGAGGTGAGTTTGCTACACCAGCAGCAATTAACCAGTGAGAAACTTGCCTTGTATACCGTCAACATAGCTCACTTTGTTACAACAGTGCATTAAAGTAGAACAAGGTAATAAAACAATAACAGGATGCAGAATGAAGTGTTACAATTACAGAGAAGATGCAGTGCAGGTAGACAGTGAGGTGCAAAACCATAACATGGTAGGCTGTATGGTCAAGAATCCATCTGATTATACTAGGGGACCGTTCAGTCATCGTATTACAGTGGTGTCGAAGCTGTCCTTGAGCCTGGTGGTAAAGCTTTCAGGCTTTTGTATCTTTTTCCCAAGGTGAAAGGGGAGAAGCGAGAATATTTTTTCATTTCTGCCCCCTCCCACTGGGCAGAAGATATAAAAGCCACAAAGGCACGTACCACCAGGTGGGGAGGTTCTTTGATTGTGCTAACTACTGTACTGAGACACCTCCAACAAATGTACTTATTAATTCTGTGCATCAAGAGAGTGTGGTAAGATAAAGCTGAGCTTTATTAGTCACTTACATCAAGGCAGACAGTGAAATGCAGCAATAATCAACACAGCCTAGGGATGTGCTAGGGGCAGCCTGCAAGGGTCACCACGTTTTCTAAAGTAGCAAGTGACCGCAAAAGAAGGAAAGGGAGGAGAGGTTAGCGGTTAGCATGCCACTATTACACCTTGGGGCATCAGAGTTTGGAGTTCAGTTCTGCTGGCCTCCTAGGAAGTTTGTATGTTCTTCCCATATCCTGGTGGGTTTTCTGCAGCTGCCCCGATTTCCTCCTACAGTCCAAAGGCACACTGTTAGTAGATTAATTGGTCATTGTATATTGTCTTGTGATTAGGCTAGAGCTGGGTGGTGCTTTATCTCTGAATAAATAAAATAAAGGGTGGTGTGGCTGGCAGTGTAAATTTCTGCAGTTTACTGTTTCAGAAGGACATAACTCCACATTTTGTTGTTTGTTCATAGGATGGTCAGATGTATCTGGAGGAATTGGTGAAGGACATAGTGCAGTGGCTGTCCTCATCCTCCGGTCTTAAACCTGAGCGGAGCCTGCAGAACAATGGCTTACTCAACACCCTCAGCCAACACTACTTCTTGCTTATTGGCACGCTGTCCGCTCATCCACACGGAGTCAAGTTGCTGGAGAAGTGCAGTATGTTTCAGTGGTAAGACCCATTGGAGGTGACGCTACTAATTACACATGAATAAAATGCTAATGTCAAACTCCTTCAAATCAGGAAGGAAATGCCTCTGAAATGTTAACCTTAAAACAAATTAACAGTATATAAATTCAAAAAATTTGGCATAGAATACAGGAGTTGGGATATTATGTTGAAGTTATGTAAGGCCTAACCATGGAGTATTGTGTGCAGGTTTGGTCACCTACCTGCAGGAAAGATGTCTATAAGATCGAAAGCGTACAGAAATAATTTACACGGAGGTTGCCAGGACTTGAGGACCTGAGGTACAGGGAGAGGTTAAATAGGTTCGGACTTCATTCCCTGGAGGGTTGATAAATGAGGGAAGATTAGAGGTGTTATGAAGTGTTATGTGTTATGAAGGGTATGGATGGGTTAAATACAAGCAGGCTTTTTTTCACTGAGGTTGGGTGAGATGGGAAGTAGAGTTTGCGGGTTCAGGGTGAAAGGTGGAAAGTTCGAGGGAACAGGAAGGAAAATTTCTTCACTCAGAAGGTGGTGAGTGTGGAATGAGCTGCCAGCACAAGTGGTGGGCGTAGGGTCGATTTTAATATTTAAGAGAAATTTGGATAGGCGCATGGATGGGAGGGATATGAAGTGTTACGTTCGGGTACAGGTCGATGGGGCTAGGCAGATTAATAGTTTGGCAGAGTCTAGATGGGCTGAAGGGCCTGTCTCAGTGCTGTAGTACTGCATGACGTCACGCACAATGCGATCTGTTCTTGTGGGTATTGACCAGATTCCAGTCAGTGCTTTTATTGGAAGTGTGCTACCAGGGATTTCGTATGTTTGTATCAGTATTTGGTCCCTCCCTCTTCCTCCATGAGTGTACTGGGTTTCTCCTGCTGCTTTTCAACTTACTTTGACTTCTACCATCTTTCTTCCCAGGTATTTTCCAAAACATATTTTCCCAGGTTCTAGCTGTATCCCCGTAAAAGAAACTATTGATCTCCCAATATAGTCATTAGGGATACCTTTTCGGAGATGCAGTATGTACAATCTACAGGCTCACCGCAGGAGATAAATTTCTCCTGAAACATTTCAAATGTTGAAAGGCATGGACAGAGTGGATGTGGCAAAGTTGTTTCCCATGATGGGGGAGTCTAGTACGAGAGGGTGTGACTTAAGGATTGAAGGGCGCCCATTCAGAACAGAAATGCGAAGAAATTTTTTTTAGCCAGAGGATGGTGAATCTATGGAATTTGTTGCCACGGGCAGCAGTGGGGGCCAAGTCATTGGGTGTATTTAAGACAGAGATTGATAGGTATCTGAGTAGCCAGGGCATCAAAGGTTATGGTGAGAAGGCGGGGGAGTGGGACTAAATGGGAGAATGGATCAGCTCATGATAAAATGGCAGAGCAGACTCGATGGGCCAAATGGCTGACTCCTGCTCCTTTGTCTTATCGTCTTATAGCACAGGTGGGGACATGTGAGCTTCTGCTGTTGCTGGAATTCTTGAGGAGGTCAAGCAGCATTGACGCAGAGGAATGAATTGTTGATGTTCTGGGCTGAGACCCTTCACCAGGATAGGAAAGGGAAGAGGGCCGTCCTCTTCCTTTCAAATCCAGATGCAGGGTCTAGGCCCAAAATGCTGGCCATTTATTAGATGCTGCCTGACCTGAGTTCCTCGGGCATTTTGTGAAAGTTGAGTGGGGTCTTGGCAAAAGGAACTCACTCCCAGCAGCTGTGAGATAGGCAGTTAAATTGGGAAAGCATAGAAAAATGCATAGAATGGAGGCAAAGTTTAGATGGTGTGGACGGCGTTGTACCAAAGGACGTTTCTGTGCTGTACAACTTTGGTTCTTTAGGGTAGTAATTCCAAAAAAACCTTGTAAGTGAACAATGCTTTATAAAGTCTCAACATTACATCTTTGCTTTTATATTCTAGTTCTCTCGAAATGAATGCTAACATCGTATTTGCCAGCCTTACCACAGATTCAACCTGCAATACCACGGACTCATAGTTTCTTAAGCAACCTCATGACTCCTTATTTGACTTACTGTTGCCTTCCAGTCAGCTTGAACCAGTCTGGCCATTCTCTGATGACCTCTCTCATTAATAGGGATTTTTTGCCACAGAATTGTTGCTGTGTGTTTTTATTTTTTGCACCATTTTCTGTAAACTCCGTGCTTGAAAATCCCAGGAGATCAGCAGCTTCTGGGATACTCACACCACCCTGTCTGGTACCAGAAGTCTCTTAGATCACGTTTCTTCCCCATTCTGAACCTCTTTACCGTGTCTGCATGCTTGAATGTATTGAGTTGCTGCCACATGATTGACTGATTAGATATCTGCATTAAGGAGCAGGTATACATAATAAAATGGCCTAGGGTGTAGATTGTTAATGTCTCATGCTAGTATAATTGAATTGAATTGACTTTATTTCTTACATCCTTCACATACATGAGGAGTAAAAATCTTTACGTGATTGCAATATGCAATCATAGTAATTAATAATAAAATAGGATAGCCAATGTAATATAATCATATAACAATTACAGCACGGAAACAGGCCATCTCAGCCCTTCTAGTCCGTGCCGAACTCTTACTCTCACCTAGTCCCACCGACCTGCACTCAGCCCATAACCCTCCATTCATTTCCTGTCCATATATCTATCCAATTTAACTTCAAATGACAACATTGAACCTGCCTCAACCACTTCTGCTGGAAGCTCATTCCACACAGCTACCACTCTGAGTAAAGAAGATCTCCCTCATGTTACCCCTAAACTTTTGCCCTTTAACTCTCAACTCATGTCTTCTTGTTTGAATCTCCCCTACTCTCAATGGAAAAAGCCTATCCACAACAACTCTATCTATCACCCTCATAATTTTAAATACCTCTATCAAGTCACCCCCTCAACCTTCTACGCTCCAAAGAATAAAGACCCAACTTGTTCAACCTTTCTCTGTAATATAGGAGATGAAACCCAGGTAACATTCAAGTAAATCTTCTCTGTACACTCAAGTAGAGTACACTCAAATCAGCGTGAGTTCATCAGTCTGATGTCCTGGTGGAAGAAGCTGTCCCGGAGCCTGTTGGTTCTGGCTTTTATGCTGTGATGCCGCTTTCCGGATGGTAGCAGCTGGAATGGATTGTGGAATAGACTCAGGTCCCCAATGATCTGCAGTTTTTCCACATGCTGTTACCTTTCCATTCACTAAATGTAAATGCAAGTTAAATTACCATGCCTAATCCCATGAATTCTCCTTATCTTCCTCTAGAACACCTTTTTGAATGCTTTCTCATGCCCCAAATTGCAACTTGCTCCTTCCCTGCTCTGCTCAATACAAAAAAAATCTTACAGCTCTCATCATTCTGTTTCCTTTTCTAAAGGAGTGCCAAGAGTACTTGATTATAATCTGATTATCCCAGATTAGCATTTTTTAGCCTGTAGTTTGTTTTCTGTCTTCCTTGAACAATGGGGTGATGAGTCCATAAGCCATAGGAGCAGAATTAGGCCACTCGGCTCGTTGAATCTGCTCCAGCATTCCATCGTGGCTGATTTATTATCCCTCTGGACCCCATTCTTCTGCCTTTGCCCTGTAACCTTTGATGCCCGTACTAATTGAGAACCTATCAACTTCTGCTGTAAAAATACCTAATAACTTGGCCTCAACAGTGTCTGTGGCAATGAATTCCGCAGATTCTCCTCCCTTCTGGCTGAAGAAATTCCTCTTCATCTCTGTTCTAAAGAGACATCCTTCTATTCTGAGGCTGTGCCCTCTGGTCCGAGACTCCCCCATTATAGGAAACATCCTCTCCACATTATGCTTGCCAGTTAACATGGCTGTTCTGGGATCTGCAAAAGTGTCTAAGGTCAAAAACTATGCACAAAGACCTCTTAGTACACTATGCTGTAAACTGCTAGGGGATCTGTCACTTCTGCTGCAGCAGAAGAGGCAGGAACTGAAGCAAGATTAAATGACTGGTAATTGAAGTCCTAGTTGAAAGTGCTGTTAAGGAGTGTGGAGTGGTGCAAAGAGTAGAACTGAATGTTGTGCCTGCAGATTGTCATAAATTTAATCTCTTCTCCTCTCTGCAGTTTACTCAGCCTCTGTTCTCTGAAGAATTATGACCATGTGCTAAAGCTAACAGTCTCCACCTTAGACTACAGCCGTGATGGCTTGTCCAGGGTTATCCTGTCCAAAATCCTTTCGTCAGCCACAGATGTAAGTACTCGTGAAATTAGCGGCCTGGTGTCTTTTATTGAGTTGTTAATCTTTTGTGCAAATTGACTGAGTATTAAAATCACAATCACTTGGAGGTTTGAAATCCATGTCAGGCTGAGTGTTTATGCTGTGTGCGGGAAAATATAGTTTGCATGCATACGTACTCACAGTTATGCCTCAAATTATCATTCCAAGCTTAGACTATTCAGCCTGAGTTTGACTTGGTTCCGTTAAAAATAAATTTGAAGATCTTGGTCATGGTGCCATGGAAGCATAGCAATTAACATGACGCTATTGCAGCTCGGGATGTCGGAGTTCAGAGTTCAATTCCGGTGCGGTCTGTAAAGATTTTGTACGTTCTCTCTGATGGCTAGCTTTCTCTGGGTGCATCAGTTTCCTCTCATAGTCGAAAAATATACTGATTAGAAGGTTAATTGGTAAATTGTCCCAAATAATAATAATAAAAAGTATATTCCTTCCTTAAATGATAAGGAATATCATTTTAAATGTGCTTCAATTGGCATTGTGACATTGAAGAATGCTGGGGACATTACAGGCTGCAGATGCTGAAAATCTGAAGCAGCACACACAAAGCTGGAGGAACTCAACTGGACAGATAGCTTCTGTGAAAGGAGTTGGATAGTTGATATTTGGCTGTTTTTTTCTCTCAATTGATGCTGCCTGACCCAGTGAATTCCTCCAGAATTGTGTGTGTTGCTGAAGGAAGCTGGATCACTCTTTAGAGTGACCTGTGGAACTAAACGCCGTGGTGACCAAGGCAGATATTTCAATTTTTATATTTTTCTGATTTGCCCTGAGGTGGTCAGGTGAGTTTTATTTTGGATGGAATCACTACTTGAGAAAATTCAAGCAGATTCCTGAAGCGCTGCTTAATTTTATCTGTCACTTTACTGAAGTGTGTAGAAGGAATAAAAATCTGGAAAATATATTCCTGAGAGAAAACTTGGTTCGTGTAGCAACCCTACACGATAGAACATAGAGCAGTATATCATGGGAACAGGCCTTTCGGCCCACGATGTTGTGCCAGTCCAATTAAATTAATAATCAAATGGCAACCTAACTATTTCCCTCTGCTTATCCATTTTCCTCACATCCACGTGTCCATCTAAACATCTTTTAACCTTTACCACCATACCAGGTACCCAGCACTTCTGGTGTAAAAAGAACTTGCCCTCACATCCCCTTTGAAATTGCGTCCTCTCACCTTGAATGCATACCATCTGGTATTAGATATTTCAACCCTGAGAGAGCCATGGTACCTAACTTGGTTTCAGGGAATGAATGTGAACAAGTGGAAAGGAAGGCAGTGGGGAATACATCATAATTCTGTTAGTTGTAGAAAGCATGAAGAGTCAGGGTAAACAGACTAATTAATGAAAGGTAGTTGAGGTTAAATGCAAATTAGAGGAACAGCCCTTCCTATTTTGTCTGGGCCATCTCCAACCTGGCGGTATGAACGTCAAATTCACATATTTCCATTGAACGCTCACTCTCTGCCCATTTTCTCTCTCCTTCTGATCCAACTGACCCCCATTACTAACCTTTCCTGTACCCAACCCTCTCCATCTGCCCATCACCCACACTTTCCTCCCACTGGTTTCCCTCCCTGCTTCCCTCCCTTTATTCCATGGCCAACCTTTCCTATCAGATTCCATTAATTTCAGTCTCTTGTCCCTTCCACCTATCACTTGCAGCTTCTGACATTATTCGCACCTTCCCCTTCCCCAGTTGCCTATTACCCTCACCCCACTTACTCAGATCCATCTATCACCTGCCAGCTTTTGATTTTGCCCCTTCCCTCCATCTTTTAATGCTGTCTATCTCCTCTCTATCTTTCAGTCCTGTCTATCTCCCCTCTATCTTTCAGTCCTAAAGTGTCTCAATCCAAAATGTCGATTGTCCATTTCCCTTCATAGATGCTGTCTGACTTGCTGAGTTTCTCCAGCAATTTGAATATTGTTCCAGATTCCAGCTTCTGCAATCTCTCATTACTAGTTGGTCCTGTACACTTGACTTCAAGGCAAATTCTGACAGTAATGATTGCATCTTAAAAATTAGTTGTTTAAATAACCATATAACAATTACAGCACGGAAATAGGCCATCTCGGCCCTTCTAGTCCATGCCGAACGCTTACTCTCACCTAGTTCCACCGACCTGCACTCAGCCGTAACCCTCCATTCCTTTCCTGTCCATATATCTATCCAATTTAACTTCAAGTGACAACATTGAACCTGCCTCAACCACTTCTGCTGGAAGTTCGTTCCACACAGCTACCACTCTCTGAGTAAAGAAGTTCCCCCTCATGTTACCCCTAAACTTTTGCCCTTTAACTCTCAACTCATGTCCTCTTGTTTGAATCTCCCCCACTCTCAATGGAAAAAGCCTATCCACGTCAACTCTATCTATCCCCCTCATAATTTTAAAACACCTCTATTAAGCCCCCCTCAACCTTCTACGCTCCAAAGAATAAAGACCCAACTTGTTCAACCTTTCTCTGTAATTTAGGAGCTGAAATCCAGGTAACATTCTAGTAAATCTTCTCTGTACTCTCTCTATTTTATTGACATCTTTCCTATAATTCGGTGACCAGAACTGTACACAATACTCCAAATTTGGTCTCACCAATACCTGTACAATATTAACATTACATCCCAACTCCTATACTCAATGCTCTGATTTATAAAGGCCAGCATACCAAAAGCTTTCTTCACCACCCTATCCACATGAGATTCCACCTTCAGGGAACTATGCACCATTATTCCTAGGTCCCTCTGTTCTACTGCATTCTTTAATGCCCTACCATTTACCATGTATGTCCTATTTTGATTAGTCCTACCAAAATGTAGCACCTCACATTTATCAGCATTAAACTCTATCTGTCATCTTTCAGCCCACTCTTCGAACTGGCCTAAATCTCTCTGCAAGCTTTGAAAACCTACCTCATTATCCACAACGCCACCTATCTTAGTATCATCTGCATACTTACTAATCCAATTTACCACCCCATCATCCAGATCATAAATGTATATGACAAACAACATTGGACCCAGTACAGATCCCTGAGGCACACCACTAGTCACCGGCCTCCAATCTGACAAACAGTTATCCACCACCACTCTCTGGTGTCTCCCATCTAGCCACTGCTGAATCCATTTTACTACCTCAGTATTAATACCTAATGATTGAACCTTCCTAACTAACCTTCCGTGTGGAACCTTGCCAAAGGCCTTACTGAAGTCCATATAGACAACATCCACCACTTTACCCTCGTCAACTTTCCTGGTAATCCCTTCAAAAAATTCAGTAAGATTTGTCAAACGTCCTTCCACGCACAAATCCATGTTGACTGTTCCTAATCAGACCCTATCTATCCAGATGATTATATATACCATCTCTAAGAATACTTTCCATCAATTTACCCACCACCGACGTCAAACCCACAAGCCGATAATTGCTAGGTTTACTCTTAGAACCCTTTTTAAACAATGGAACAACATGAGCAATACGCCAATCCTCTGGCACCATCTCCGTTTCTAATGACATTTGAAGTATTTCTGTCAGAGCCCCTGCTATTTCTACACTAATTTCCCTCAACGTCCTAGGGAATATCCTATCAGCACCTGGAGACTTATCTACTTCTATATTCCTTAAAAGCGCCAATACTTCCTCTTCTTTAATCATCATAGTTTCCATAACTTCCCTACCTGTTTCCTTTACTTTACACAATTCAATATCCTTCTCCTTAGTGAATATCGAAGAGAAGAAATTGTTCAAAATCTCCCCCATCTCTTTTGGCTCCGCACATAGCTGTCCACTCTGATTCTCTAAGGGACCAATTTTATCCCTCACTATCCTTTTGCTATTAATATAACTGTAGAAACTCTGGATTTATTTTCACCTTACTTGCCAAAACAACCTCGTATCTTCTTTTAGCTTTTCTAATTTCTTTCTTAAGATTCTTTTTACATTCTTTATATTCCTCGAGCACCTGATTTACTCCATGCTGCCTATATTTATTGTAGATATCTCTCATTTTCCAAACCAAGTTTCCAATATCCCTTGAAAACCATGGCTCTCTCAAACTTTTAGCCTTTCTTTTCAACCTAACAGGAACATAAAGACTCTGTACCCTCAAAATTTCACCTTTAAATGACCTCCATTTCTCCATTACATCCTTTGCATAAAACAATTTGTCCCAATCCACTCCTTCTAAATCCTTTCGTATCTCCTCAAAGTTAGCCTTTCTCCAATCAAAAATCTCAACCCTGGGTCCAGACCTATCCTTCTCCATAATTATATTGAAACTAATGGCATTGTGATCTCTGGACCCGAAGTGCTCCCCAACACATATCTCCGTCACCTGACCTATCTCATTCCCTAACAGGAGATCCAACACTGCCCCTTCTCTAGTTGGTACCTCTGTGTATTGCTGCAAAAAACTATCCTGCACGCATTTTACAAACTCCAAACCATCCAGCCCTTTTACAGTATGGGCTTCCCAGTCTACGTGTGGAAAATTAAAATCTCCCACAATCACAAACTTGTGCTTACTACAAATATCTGCTATCTCCTTACAAATTTGCTCCTCCACTTCTCGCTCCCCATTAGGTGGTCTAATATACACCCCTATAAGTGTTACTACACCTTTCCCATTCCTCAATTCCACCCAAATAGCCTCCCTAGACGAGCTCTCTAATCTATCCTGCCAGAGCACCGCTGTAATATTTTCTCTGACAAGCAATGCAACACCTCTCCCTCTTGTCCCTCCAATTCTATCACACCTGAAGCAATGAAATCCAGGAATATTTAGTTGCCAATCACACTCCTCCTGCAACCACGTTTCACTAATAGCTACATCATCATATTTCCAGATATCAATCCATGCTCTAAGCGCATCCACCTTTTAATAGAAGGATTTAAGTTTTTAATTCTGTGTTTCTGGTGTAGCTTTGAAAACTTATCCTATGCAAAAACTGATTGTAGTGAGATCAGCAAGACTTCTGCTACTTTTGCTTTAATTTGTGAGAGGAATAGACTAGGTTGTATCAGAGACACTTCCTGTGCCTCACCATCACTGGTTTGACTGCTGTCAATTTTAGAACTGCAGGTTGTATGCAACAAAACACTTGCGTGTCTTACTACGGGCCAACGTGGAGTTCTTCAGCAACTGGGGCATTGAGTTACTCGTGACGCAGCTGCACGATAAAAATAAAACTATTTCTTCCGAAGCACTTGATATCCTGGATGAGGCATGTGAGGACAAGGTGAGGCATAGAATTGAATGTAGAAATGAATGTTTAATACACTTTGTGTGATATTCTCTTAAGATTATTTTACTTGGGTGTCACGGCAACGTGGCAGTAAGTGGAATCCTATTACATCTTGGAGTTCGGGGTTCAATTCTGGGACTAAACGTTCTCCCCGTGACCGTGTGGGTTTCCTCCAGGGCTTCAGTTTCCTCCCACGGTCCAAAGATGTACTGGTTAGTGGGTTAATTGGTCATTATAAATTATCCTGTGAATAGGCTTGGGTTAAATAGGTGGGTTGCTGGCAGTATTACTAGACTGCATCTCCAAATAAAGATAAATACTTAATCTCAGGATTTAATTCACTTTTCTTACAAGATTCCCAGACTTCATCACTTGCATGTCCATCCAGAATGATGTAATGAGGGATATTGGAATTGGCATTTGGGACCTTGAACTGGTGGGACTGGGGAGCAGTGTTGAGAACAATTTCCGGCACCTCTGCTCGATGATCAGTCTGGACTGTCCGTTGCATCACTGGCACCAGCCTACCCACTATCAAGGATGTACAGTATATACAGAAAGATCCAGTAGTATCATGAAGGATCCCACCCACCCTACTCATGGGCTGTCTGTCCCACTCCCATCAGGGAGGAGGCTACGTAGCATCCACACCAGGACCACCAGACTCAAAAACAGTTACTTTCCCCAAGCAGTAAGGCTGATCAACATCTCCACCCACTAACCCAACCCCACTCCACATCCCCAACCATCACTGCTTTATCATTTCCTGTCAGTCACCTTATGTACAGGCACACCTGTGCACTATTTTTTGGAAATACAATATACATTTTGTATGTATATGTTTATGGTATTTTTATTGTTTTTTATATGCTGCATTGGATCCAAAGTAACAATTATTTTGTTTCCCTTTAAACTAAACTAGTTGTTCCTGTAAAAACCTGACTTGACTTTTGACTTCAATACAAGTTTGCTGGCAATTTGTGACGGGCGTGCCTAAGTATTTAAACCATGACCCTGTCTTCAAGCTCGTTTACAGCAGCCGCACGTTTGATCTACACTGATTTAAAAGACAGCAGTCACCTGAAACTGCTCCTTGTCATTTTAGACGGTTGGGATATTAGGGTTAAAGTAGGTGACTCCAATTACCAAGGTGGGGGGGGGAGGTAAATTTTAAACGTTTCTTTTAACTGTTCTAAATGTTTACAATGTTTATCATTGCAAAGCTACTCCTGGGATTAGATTGTCTGTCGAATATTGAAGGGCCTAGTTAGAGTGGATGTGGAGAGGGTGTTTCCTATAGTCGGGGAGTCTAGGACCCGAGAGCAAAGCCTCAGAATACAAGGATGTTCCCTTTAGAACACAGGTGAGGTGGAATTTCTTTAGCCAGAAGGAAGTGAATCTGGAATTCATTGCCACAGATGTCTGTGGAGGCCAAGTCATTGGATGTATGTAAAGCGGTGGTTGATAGATTTTTGATTAATCAGGGTGTCAGAGGTTATGGAGAGAAGGCAGGAGAATGGGGTTGAGAGGGATACTAAATCAGCCATGATTGAATAACAGAGTGGACTTGATGGGCCAAATGGCCTGATTCTGCTCCTTTGTCTAATAGTCTTGGTGAAATTTTAGTCTTAAATGTTGTGGTTCAAGCACTGCTGCACTTGACCGTAGATTTCAAAGTGCACACATTGCAAACAGAGTGATGCATTGGCAGAGATGCATCCTTTGTTGGAGAGTTCGCATCTGGCTTCCAGTTGCACACTCCTCTGCACATGAAACATTGCCTGTCATTGCAAAAAGAACATGTCATTGCCATCTTGGTCACCATCATTTCAGGCTGTATGGACATTTCTTGAACCGCTCATAATCAGGACTGGAGTGTCAGTCAATATTGTGGTCAAATCCCCGTGAGCTGGAAGCTAGCGATTGAGCTGAAATATGAGGACATTCTTACCAATGATCCATTTGAAACTTTCTTTCTCATTCTCCAGGCTAACCTACATGCACTGATCCAGTTGAAGCCAGCTTTAACCCACCTTGGAGACAAAGGATTGCTGTTACTCCTCCGGTGAGTGTGGTTGTTCAATGTTCCAGCTCTCCTCCGTGTTCCAGTTTCCACTGGCTGCACGTCTAACAATCTTAGAAATAAGTCCAATCTGACGCAGCTTCTCCTTGTCATGTTAAACTCAGAAATGTCAGCACAGGAGAAGGCTCTTCAGCTCAATGTTCCAGGTACAAGAAATCCATCAGCTCCCTGCCCCTGCAAATTGCACTCCTCCAGTGCTATCCTTTAGGGTGATACGGTAGCGTAGTGGTTAGTGTAACACTTTATATTGCCAGTGATCGTGATTCGATTCCCACCGCTGTCTATAAGGAGTTTGTAAATTCTCCTTGTGACAGTGTGGATTTCCCCCGGGTGCTCCAGTTAACTCCCACATTCCAAAGACTTGTGGGTTAGTATGTTGGCACCGGAAGCACGGCAACACTTTCAAAGTTTCAAAGTACATTTATTATCAAAGTATGTATACAGAATACAACTCTGAGATTTGTCGTCCCGCAGGCAGTTGCAAAACAAAGAAACACCGTGGAACCTGTTCAAGAAAACATCAGACACCTTGTAGGCACATCTTCTGAATGTGTTGGTTGTTCATGCAAAGCGATGCATTTCACTGACAGATAAAGCTAATTTTTCAATCAAGTTCCCCTTTGAAGACACGAGTTGATTCTGTTTCAGACAATGAATTAGAGCTCATAATTACTGTTTTTGTATCCTTGACTCATTGTTTTAAACCTGTTTTCCCTAGACCTTTACTCCAACAAGAATGACCCCAGTTACTCTAAAGATAATCATACACCTATAAGCTTTCATCACTATTGCAACCAAGCTCCAATCTGAAAATGACATTATCGCCACTCTGTTTTAAACCAATTTTTGCTCATACTGTAATGGATCCTCAAGTCAACTGACTTCAGTTTTATTAGCTAGTCTTTAATGGTGGAATTTATCAAATGCCTTCTGAAAATTCCAGTGCAGCCAACAGTAAATGCATACCTTTATGACCCATTCTGTAGTTTTCAATCCCTTAAAAAATGTACTGGTGAGTGGGAAAACAAATATTGAGAATTATAGAATATAAGTAATTAGACATAGTAATCAAAATGAAAAACATTTAATATTTTGAAACGTCAACTAAACATTACAACTAATCTAAGGGATCATACCCATAAATGCTCCCTGCCATTTCTGTGTGTGGATTTTTCAGTCTCTTTATTTCTTCCTGTTATTGTTTCTCCCACCTCTCTCTGTCTCTTTTGCTTCCTCTTGCTCCCTCCTTCCTGCCATCTGTCCACATCTCTTACTGCTCCTCTTTCCCTGTTTTCTCGCTCTCCCCTTCCTCCCTGCGTCCCCTCTTTCTTGTGACGAAGGATGTTTTACCACAAAATTAAAAGCTAGACATTTAGTCTAGGCAGGAATCAGTTTAATCTTCTGGTCGCTTTTTGATCGGTACTATTATTTGTGCTTTGTTGGTAACTAGGTTTCTGATAGAATTTGATTTTTTTCCCCAGATTTTTGTCCATCCCCAAGGGATTCTCCTACCTGAATGAGAGGGGTTATGTTACCAAACAGCTGGAAAAATGGCAGCAGGTGAGCGGTGGCAAAATCTCTTCAAAGGTGTTTGATTACCAGGTGGTCAATAAAATCTTCGGTCTTGGGACTGCAGTCAAAGGAAGCAATTTGCTGCAGTTTGACACTTGCAGCATGTATTTGTTCAAGATCGTTTCATGTAATTTCCAGTAAACAAGTGTAAAGGAGAATGAAATAATTGTTACTCCAGATCCGATGCAACGTAAAAAAGAACACAATACTAAATATAAATCCATTAGATAGCTTACATAATAGACAGTTGCAAGAAAAGGTTTGTGAACTGTTTGTATTACCTAATTTTCGGTAGTAATTACTCATAAAATGTGGTCTGATTTTCATCTGTCATAATAATCAACAAACACAGTCTGCCTAAACTGATAACACACAAACAGTTGTGCTTTCCTTGTCATTATTGAACACATTGTTTAATCGTCCTCAGTCCAGGCTGGAAAAAGTATGTGAAACCTTCTATTTAATAACCGCTAGAACCTCCTTCAGCAGCGGTAACCTCCACCAAACATTTTCTGTAACTGATCAGACTTGCTTCCATACAAAACTGTTACAGTTCATCAATATTTCTGGGATACCTTGCATGAACGCAGCATCAGTTCGTGCCGCAGCATCTCAATTGGGGTAGTCTGGACTCTGACTTGGCCATTCCAAAATACAAATTTTCTTCTTTTTAAACCATTCTGTTGTTGACTTGCTGTTGTGTTTCGGATCATTGTCTTGTTGCATCATCCAACTTCTATTAAGCTTCCAGTGATGGACTGCTATCCTGTAAAATGTCTAGATACAATTTTGAATTTGTTGTTCCCCCAACAATTGTAAGCTGTCCAGGCCCTGAGGCAGCAAAGCGGCCCCAAACCAGGATGCTCCTTCCACCATGCTTCACAGTTGGGATGAGGTTTTGGTGTTGGTGTGCAGTGCTCTTTTTCCTTCAAACATTGGGGAATGTATTTCTGCCAAAAAGTTTAACTTTTTCTCATCTGTCCACAGAACATTGTCCCAGAAGTGTTGTGGAACATCCAGGTGGTTCTTTGCAAACTTGAGACATGCAGCAATGTTTTTGTTTTGTTTCAGTGGTTTCCTCCCGTGGTGTCCTTCCATGAGCACGATTCTTGTTCAAAGTTTTTCTTCTAGTGGACACATGAGCAGAGACTTCAAGTCATAGAGATTTTAGCAAGCTACAGAGATTTTTGCACGACTTTGGCTGGTACCGTTGGGTTCTTTCTCACCTCCTTCAGCACTGCACGTTGGTGCTCTTGGTGTGACCTTTGCAGGATGCCCACTCCTAGGGAGAGTAGCAACAGTACCGAGTTTCCTCCATTTGTAGGCAATATCTCTTACTGTGGACTGATGAACACTCAGGTCTTTAGAAATTCTTTTGTAGCTTTCTCCAGCTTCATGCATCTCTACAATTCTTCTTCTAAGATCCAATGAAAGTAGTTTTGATCGAGGCATGGTGCACGTAAACAGATCTTTCTTGAGGAGAGCAGGCCTTGTGTGCCTTGTGCACCTCCACAACCCCCACCTCCAATCTCATAGATTGGAACACCCGACTCCAAGTAGCTTTTGTAGAAGGCAGTACCCCAGAGATTCACATACTTTTTTGAACCTAGACTGTGATTGTTTAAATGGTGTACTCAATATTGGTGAGAAGAAGTACAATTGTTTGTGTGTTATTAGTTTAGGCAAATTGTATTTGTCCATTAATGTGACTTCGATGAAGATCAGCCTACATTTTATGAGTAATTAATTTAGAAAAACCAGGTAATTGCAAAGGGTTCACAAACTTTTCCTTGTAACTGTACATTGATTGTATGTCCATAAAGTGAGTGTCTGTACCTAAGGTGGCTGACAGGAAATGATAGAGCAGTTGTGGTTGGGGGTGTGGAGATGTTGATCAGCCTTACTGCTTGGGGAAAGTTTTTTTGAGTCTGGTGTTCCTGGTGTGGATGCTACATAGTCTCCCTCCTGGTGAGAGTGGGACAAACAGTCTATGAGCAGGGTGTGCGGGGTCCTTCATGATGCCAGTAGCCCCTTTCCGGCACCTTTCTGTTTATATATCCTTGATCTTGATGGCAGGTGGGATGGTGCCGGTGATACTTTTGGGCAGTTTTAAATACTCGTTGTAGAGCCTTCCTGTCCACCTCCAGCAATACACACAAGATGCTGGAGGAACTCAGCAGGTCAGGCAGCGTCTGTGGAAAAGAGTACAGTCAACGTTTTGGACCGAGTCCCTGCTGAGTTCCTCCAGCATTTTGTGTGTGTTGCTCAGATTTGCAGCATCTGCAGATTTTCTCTTGTCTGTCTGCCATGGTGCAGTTTCCATACCATGTACAGCATGGCATAGTGGGTAAGCAGAAACAATACGTATCAGAGAATACAATAATGGTGTGGTTTCTGTCTCATGTTCACTGCCCTCTGTGTGAAGTACTCAATCTGAATCGTCAGAGACACACGGGAAGGAAGCGTAGACTATTTAGGACTAATGTGAGGAAAAGTTGTTTCAGAGTGGTAAGTATTTGGAATTCTGTTTCTCAGGTGGCTGTGGAGGTCCAGTTATTACATTCAAACTGAGATCTATAGATTTTTGGGGGTATTAGAGCAATAATGGAATATGAGGATATAACAGAAGTTGTGTTGATATAGATCAACCATGATCTTACTGAATGGTAGAGCAGGTTTGGGATGTCAAAAATATAAAAATAAATGTGGAGCAAAGTATGAAAATGTGGCAGGAGCAGAGGTTGTTGGGAATGGTGAGGGTGGAGCACTGCGGGTGGGACGTGGGACAGTTGGCAGAGAAGGAGTGCAGGGGCAGGGGCAGCATTGGTACAGTCACACCCGGCCCTGCGGCACCAGGCAAGGTCATTTGATTCCAAACAATTGGTTTACTGATCCTTACAGAATGTCTTTCTATTGCTTCCCAACCCCTTTTCCCAACCATGATTCCCCTCTCCTCTCTGCCCCCTTCCCACTCTCAGTCCACTGTAGAGACCCCCATATCAGAATTAGGTTTATCATCACTCTAACATTGTAAAATTAGTTTTTCTTTTGCAGCAGCAGTACAGTGTAAGACATAAAATTACTACAGTACTGTGCAATGGTCCAAGCACCCTAGCGAGACTTTTGCACAATATCATACTTTTCAAATGACCTTTTGTGTTCTGCTGCCTCCAGCACATCCTTAGGTTGTTAATGCGAACAACACATTTCTCTGTGTGTTATGATGTACGTGTGGTGCCACAGGATATAGGCTGCCTTTATCCTGTGGCACCATGCGCAGATCATAATTGGTCCATAATAGGCCCTTTCCCTGCACCTCCACTAAAGGTTTTCCTTAATCATGCCTGCCAGTGATACTTCTTTGTCCTCCTAATTTTGTTTTTAATTGGCCCCTACACTTTCTGTATTCTGAAATGGTAAAAAGCTGCTTTCAGTTCCCTCTATCTGCCATGTGCTTCCAACCCTCAGTCTCCTTGGCATCCGAGATCTTTGAATGTTGTCCTTGCCTTGCACTCTTGGAGGGAGATGTTGGCCTGAACAAAGTACATTTGTTTTTGGAGTATGTATACTATATATAATTGCAAGAAAAAAATTTGTGAACCCTTTACAATTACCTGGTTTTCTGCATTAATTACTCGTAAGATGTGTTCTGATCTTCATCTAAGTCACAATAATAGACAAACTCAGTCTGCCTTAACTAATAACACTTGCAAACAGTTGTACTTTTCATGTCTTTATTGATCATATTGTTTAGTCATTCACATTCCAGGCTGGAAAAAGTATGTGAATCGTTGTATTTAATAATTGATAGAACCTCCATTAGCAGCAATAACCTCCACCAAGCATTTTCTGTAGCTGCTGATCAGACTCGCACAACGGTGAGGAATTGTAGACCATTCTTCCATACAAAACTGTTTCAGTTCATCAATATTCCTGGGATACCTTGCATGCACAGCCCTTACAGGCAGCCACAATACAAAAGAAAACACAATAGAGCCCATTAAAAAAGACCATTAAACACCCACTGTGCAAAAAAAAATCAACTTGTGCAAACAAAAAGTAAGCAAATAACATTCAGAGCTAAAGTTTGCGAAAGTTCACAGCCACAAAGCCAGTCATCACTGTAGCTAGTCCAGGAAGCCAGTTAGTTGCAGTCCACAGCCTTAGTTCAGCACAGAGATGAGTAAATCTCACCGTGCAGCAAGTTGAATACTGGCCTGTCCCTTGCCTCTGGCCCGTCCCTTGCCTCTGGCCCCAACACCCTGACCTTAATTCAGCCAAACATTGGCTTGACCCTCGCTCTCGGGCCCAGACCCTGCTACCTCGAGCCAGCCCATACCTGACCTTTCCAATCAAATTGATTTGTGTTCAGAATCCTACCCAGGACAGTAGATGCAGCTAAGTGGAGCAGCTCTCTATGACGTGGCCATATCCATCGTGCGAACACTCAGGACAGGGATATTGGAGTTTATATACCCAGCCATATGCACAGCTTGATGCAACCACATGCAAAGTTACCTACTGAAATAGGGGCAACGTTAGAGCTATCTGTCAACTGGTAAATGGGAATTTCATGGTTCTGGAAACAGAGGCCTGTTGTAATCAAGGTACAATGAATTGTTTCACAGCAGGCAGACTCTCAGTGCTCCTGTGGTAAATAAAGGCCATGTGAAAACTTAAAATTCAATAGACTAGCCTTTGCCTTTGACCTATAAGGCCGTATGATCCGGGACACTGGTAAAGTACCCAATATTGGAGTAAATCAGGATGAATGCTGATCCTGGGCATGTGTCCCATCATGTCATAGTTCAAAGATGAATAGAACATAGAGCATTGTATCAGCTTTGTAAAGAACTTTTGTATCTTCAGGAATACAACTTGAAATATGTGGATCTGATTGAAGAAAAACTTAACGAGGCACTCACTACATACCGCAAACCCGCTGATGGGGAGAACTATGTGCGCCGCACTAACCACAGGTAAGGGACTGGGAGAGCTTGATTGCACAAAACCCACTGTTAATCAGTACTCTGGTTCTTGTTTTATAATATCTAACTAATAAGTTACCTTGAAAGAGAAAGTTGCATATGAAAGAAATTGTTTGATTTGTTATAGGACATTGAACACTGCAGCAGAGTTAAGATCCTTCAGTTCATGATGTTGTGCTAACCTTTTAACCAACTCCAAGATGAATATAACCTTTCTCTCCCACATAGCTCTCCATTTTTCTATCATCCATATCTCTCAAACGCCCCTAATGTATCTGCCTCTATCGCCACTCCTGGCAGGACGCTCCACACACCCACCACTCCAATTTAAAACAAAAACCTACTTCTGACACCATTCCCCCCTATACTTGCCCCCAGTCACCTTAACTTTATACCCCCCCCCAATTAGCTAACCCCCCCCCCCAGGGGGGGAAGTCTCTGACTGTCCATAGAGTGGGCACTTTATGTCTCTTGTCACTTTGTTTTCCACTGTATTCTCTGCACTTCTTTGTGTGGAATTTGCTGACTTGGTGAGCCATTTCATTTCTGAATTACTAACATTGTCTACAAAGACTGCATATAATGGACGTGGATTAGGCTTTTTATATAATCACTTGCTGTCGTTTGATTAAATGTTCACATCTGGGTGATCAAAACCTGGCACAGGCAAATCATGGTGACACAGCTGGTGGTCACTGTTCCAGCCAACCGCATCTAACCCTGACCTCCAGTGGAGTTAGTACTTTCTCCTGCTGGTTTCCTCCCCAAAGACATCGATTACAGGGTTATTTTCCTCCTGTAATTTGCCCCTAGTGTGTGTCAATAGTCTAGTCTGGAGACAGTTAGTTCAAAGTACGTATACTATAGTTACCTCAGATTCATTTTCTTTCAGGCAAAAGAAATACGATAGAATTTATGAGAAACTGTACATATACAAAGATTGACAGCCAATGTGTAAAAGAAGATCAACTGAGAATTTGTAAGGAGCCCTCAAGTCTGTAGGTTGTAGAATCAGTTCAGAGTTGTGGTGAGTGAAGTTGTCCACACTGGTTCAGGAGCCTGATGGTTGTAGGATAATAACAGTTCCTGAACCTGTTGGGGTCGGATCTGAGCCTGTCTGATAGTATGAGCAAGAAGCGAGCATGGCTTGGCTCTTTGATGGTGGATGCTGCCTTTTTGTGGCAGTGCTCTGCGTAGATGTGCTCAATGGTGGGGAGGTATTTGCCTGCGATGGATTGGGCTGTATCCATCACCTTCTGTATGCAGGCTGGGCTTTGTTTCCATACCAAGCCATGATGCATCCACTGTTTATCTATACAGGTTTATCAAAGTTTTTGGTGAAATGCTGAATCTACGTAAGCTTCTTAGAAGTTGGTGGGAAAGCGGGGAGAATTTAAAAAGTGATAGTAGTTTAGATTAAGGTGGGCGGGTGCTCAGTGGTTGGCAGAGGCTTGTTGGGCTGAAGGGCCTGTTTCTGCAATGCGTTACCCATTATGTCTCGATTATAAGATCGGTTTTGTGCAGTGACAGGCTTTGGCCACTGGGTGTCAGACGTGTATCATGAGCAAAAATTAAAGCTAGTAAAATGGGTGAGGTCACTTGACACTGAACATGTTACAGCAGCTTTATACTTGAACCACTTGTGTCCATCATAGTCTCCAAAATAATGCAACAGTTGCTCTTAAAATCATTTGTTTTATAATACTGGAATATATTGAAATATGGTATAAGACATGCAAGTTTTCCTGTTCCTCTCTCAAAACTAGATTCAAGAACTAATTGTATATCTGCAGATTTCAATATGGAGCTTGAATTGTAGAGCATTAACTCATAACGTTTCTCTATTGTAAACTTGATTTTCTACTTCTAGGTTACAGCGGCCTTATGTTTATTTACCTGTTCATCTGTACAGCCAGTTGGTGCATCATAAAACAGGCTGCCATTTACTAGAGACCCAGGTTAGAAAATCTTTGTACAACTCTTTCAAAATGATAAATACGATGCATCCTCGTGGCTACGGTTACAGTGATTACAAACAGCGAACAATGACACATGCCAGTGCTCTGAACCAATAACCCTGTCGCCTCACTCAGGTGTACAAGAGATTCCGCAGATGGTGCAAATCTTGAGCAACACTCATAAAATGTGGAAGAACTGAGCATGAACTTAACATCTGGGGGGGGGGGGATAAAACATGTCTTGGCCCGAAATGTCAACTCTTGATTTCCCCTCTGCAGATACTGCCTGAGTTCCTCCAGCATTTTGTGTCTGTTACGCCTCTTACAGATTTTGCCTGATTTGAGTGTTCTTAACATTTATCTGAAACAAAAATGGAAGTAGTATCATTTCTGAGCATTTCACACAGCCTAGATGAGGCCCTCCGTTGGTCAGAGTCAACCATGGGTGTTGCGTCCTTATTTGTTTACGTGATACACAAGCCAGGGCAGTATGATATGGAGAGCAAGCTGTTGCCCATGTAGCTGGCTCCCCTCTCCCCGCTGCTGATGAATCCAAAAGAATGACAGAGACTGATAGCTTGGTACCAGCAGCGTTGCAGCAGTTGATGGTCAGCGTTGAACTCAACATTGGTCTGCTTTAGGACTCCAGTTCCAGATTTTTCCTTGGGGTTTACTCCTGAAGCCTTCCCCGTGAGTGGGTATAGCTGTGGGGTTTTCATTCTCCTAGGTGAGTTGCCAGCCATGGGTGACAAGCCCCATCTGCCCAAAGGTGCCAGTAACCCACCTTTGCCCCTTTGTCAGTAGAAACGGTTCTGCCAGGCTTAGTAGCTAAGCCACGTGTGAAAGCCAGGAGCTGGACTTGGTTGTCAGAGTCTATTTGAGGCATTTAATAGGTATTGGGAGCTTATTCCCACTGCCCCACCCCCATCCCCGGCTATGACTACCTTGCGGAACAATAAGAGATCACAGCCTCTAATTAATGAGAAACAGACTGATGATACAGGTCATTATGCCACTTCTGATGTTCACTCTTTGTTTTTCTTCCCATAAAAGGCTGCCAGGCCTGCTGTGTGTTTCCAGAATATTTTGGTTTTGTTAATTTCCCAACTGTTTTCTGCTTGGTTTGAGTTTTTTCCAATGTGTGTCTAGTCTGAGGCAGACAGAGGACTCGGTGAGTTTTTCCCCATGCTGTTCATGCTGTGGGAGTGTTTGAACAGTGGGCTGTACGCTCGTTAACACTGTCAATGCTGTTGTTTTGTTGTGTGTTTTTCTGCTGAACAATGTGGGCATGCTATATTAGTGCTGGAATGGGGACACTTGCAGGCTGCCCCCAGCAGTTCCTTGGACTGTGTCGGTTGTTTACGCAAACAACACATTTCACTGCATGTGACAAATAAATTTGAATGTTGAAGGGACTGGAACCTTACTGGATACTGTCGATGGTTTTATTTTCAGAGCATTGTTCCGGACTTGAGTTACGTGGTGCGTTCACCTGCGCTGGATAAATGGGATGGTGTAAAGCAGCTGAAGGCAGCACTCTGGGCCCTGGTAAGAGCAACGTTGTTAACTATTCCATATGTGTTGCCAACTCGTTCAGATCATAAGACCATAAGATATAGGAGCAGAGGTAGGCCATTCGGCCCCTTGAGTCTACTCCGCCATTCAATCATGGCTGATCCAATTCTTCCAGTTATCCCCACTCCCCTGCCTTCACCCCATACCCTTTGATGCCCTGACTAATCAAAAACCTATCTATCTCGGAGTTATAGGCAGATGGTCATACCAGGGCCACGGGAGACAGACAAGTGGGTAAAAGTCGGGAGAAGGAAGGGGAAGAGTCGGGTGCGAGAGAACCCCAGTGGCTGTACCCCTTGATAATAGGTACTCCTGTTTGAGTACTGCTGGGGGAGGAACAGCTTCCCTGGGGGAAGTAACAGTGGTCGTGCCTCTGGCACAGAGTCCGATCCTGTGGCTCAGAAGGGTAGGGAAAGGAAGAGGAAGGCAGTAGTGATAGGGGACTATAGTTAGGGAGTTAGACAGGCGATTCTGTGGATGCAGGAAAGAAACTCGGATGGTAGTTTGCCTCCCAGGTGCCAGGGTCCAGGATGTTTCTGATCGCGTCCACAATATCCTGCAGTGGGAGGGAGAACAGCAGAGGTCGTGGTACAGAGCGGGACCAATGACATAGGTAGGAAAAGGGAAGAGGTCCTGAAAACAGACTACAGGGAGTTAGGAAGGAAGTTGAGAAGCAGGACCGCAAAGGTAGTAATCTCAGGATTACTGCCTGTGCCACGTGACAGTGAGTATAGGAATAGAGTGAGGTGGAGGATAAATGTGTGGCTGAGGGATTGGAGCAGGGGGCGGGGATTCAGATTTCTGGATCATTGGGACCTCTTTTGGGGCAGGCGTGACCTGTACAAAAAGGACAGGTTGCACTTGAATCCCAGGGGGACCAACATCCTGGTGGGGAGGTTTGCTAAGGCTACTGGGGAGAGTTTAAACTAGAATTGTTGGGGGGTGGGAACCAAACTGAAGAGACTGGGGAAGAGGAGGTTGGCTCACAAATAGAGAAAGCTTGTAGACAATGTGTGAGGGAGGATAGGTAGGTGATAGAGAAGGGATGCGCTCAGACCGATGGTTTGAGATGTGTCTATTTTAATGCAAGGAGTGTTGTGAACAAAGCGGAGGAGCTTAGAGCGTAGATCAGTACTTGGAGCTATGATGTGGTGGCCATTACAGAGACTTGGATGGCTCAGGGGCAGGAATGGTTACTTCAAGTGCCGGGTTTTAGATGTTTCAGAAAGGACAGGGAGGGAGGCAAAAGAGGTGGGGGTGTGGCACTGTTGATCAGAGATAGTGTCACAGCTGCAGAAAAGGAGGAAGACACGGAGGGATTGTCTACGGAGTCTCTGTGGGTGGAGGTTAGAAACAGGAAGGGGTCAATAACTCTACTGGGTGTTTTTTACAGGCTGCCCAATAGTAACAGGGATATCAAGGAGCAGATAGGGAAGCAGATCCTGGAAAGGTGTAATAATAACAGAGTTGTCGTGATGAGAGATTTTAATTTACCAAATATCGATTGGCATCTCCCTAGAGCAAGGGGTTTGTATGCTCTCTCTTGCTTTTACTTTGGCTCTGACTTCACTTGTCAGCCATGGTAGTGTCCTTCCCTTTGAAAATTTCTTCTTATTTGGAATATATCTATCTTGCACTTCCCTCATTTTTCACAGAAACTCCAGCCATTGCTGCTCTGTTGTCCTTCCTGCAAATGTCCCTTTCCAGTCAACTTCGGCCAGTTCCCTTCTCATGCCATTGTAATTTCCTTTATTCCACTGAAATACCGACTCATTGGATTTTATTTTCTCCTTCTCAAATTTCAATGTGAACTCGATCATATTGTGCTGATGGAACGCAGCAGGCCAGGCAGCATCTATAGGAAGAGGTACAGTCAACGTTTTGGGCCAAGACCCTTCGTCCTGACCCTTACCCTTGTTTGTATTGCTTGAATTTCCAGCATCTGCGGATTTCCTCGTGTTTTTGATCATATTGTGATCACTGTCCCCTAAGGGTTCCTTAACCTTAAGCTTTTTATCACCTCTGGATCATTGCACAACACCCAATCTAACACAGCCAATCCCCTTGTGGGCTCAACAACAAGCTGTTCTTAAAAAGCCATTCCTTGGGCATTCTACAAATTCTCTCTCTTGAGGTCCAGTACTGACCTAGTTTTCCCAATCCACTTTCATGTTAAAAACTCCTATGATTATCATAACATTACCCTTCTGACATGCCTTTTCTATCTCCTGCTGTAATTTGTAATCCACATCCGAGCTGCTGTTTGGAGGCCTGTATACAACTGCCATTAGGGTCCTTTTACCCTGGCCATTTCTTAACGCAACCCATAGAGACTCTACACCTTCCGATCCTATGTCATCCCTTTCCAGTGGTTTAATATTATTTCTCATACACAGAGCCACACCACCCCCTCTGCCTGCTAACCTATCTTTCCGATATACTGCATATCCTTGGATGTTCAACTCCCAATGGCAGTTATCCTTTAGCCAAGTTTCAGAGATGGCCACAATGTCATATTTGCCAATATATGGCTGAATTTCAAGATCATCCATTTTATTCCTTATGCTGCATGCACTCAAATACAACACTCTCAGTCCAGTATTTGTTGCTTTCTGATTTAACTGCACCACTCCAGTTCCCATCCCCCTGCCAGATTAGTTTATCCTTCCCTAACAGCTCTATTAAACCTGCCTGCTAGGACATTGGACCCCTTTGGGTTCAGGTGTAACCTATCCTTTTTGTACAGGTTGTTCCTCCCCCAGAAGAAACCCCAACGATTCAGGAATCTGAAGCCCTGCCCCCTACACCAGTCTTTCAGTCACACATTAATATGCCTGATCATGCTATTCTTGCACTCACTAGCACGTGGCACAGGCAGCAATCCTGAGATTACTACCCTAGAGGTCCTGCCTTTCAGCTTCCTACCTAACTCCCTGAATTCTCTCTTCAGGACCTCCTCCCTTTTCCTACCTATGTCATTGGTACCAAATTGTACCAAGACTTCTGGCTGTTCACCCTCTCCCTTCTAAATACTCTGCACCCAATCAGAGACCTCCCGTACCCTGGCACCTGGGAGACAACACTCCACGTGGGTACCTCTGTCACTGAGGTACTTTCCAACCTGAATAGTGATAGAGATATCACTGGTTGGAAAGTCTATAACCTCAGTGTTTGTGGTTGTACATACTACTGATACAGGCAGGGCTTGGAATTGAGTTAAACAAATCATTTCAAAGTTGCTGGTGAACGCAGCAGGCCAAGCAACATCTCTAGAAAGAGGTACAGTCGACGTTTCAGGCCGAGACCCTTCGTCAGGACTAGACGAAGGGTCTCGGCCTGAAACGTGGACTGTGCCTCTTCCTAGAGATGCTGCCTGGCCTGCTGCATTCACCAGCAACTTTGATGTGTGTTGCTTGAATTTCCAGCATCTGCAGAATTCCTGTTGTAAACAAATCATTTCTAGTTTCTGAGCTTTTGCCCTATCCTTCCGCTCACCAGGCCCCTGCTCAGTGGGTCATTAGTTCCCATGCTGCCGTACCTTCACCTGGATCTCTGGTGTCCACACTGCTTCCCACTAACTGGGACCCTGACACCCACTGGGTGACACCTATAACACAGAACGACACAGCAGAGTGCAGGCACTTTGGCTCATGATGTTGTGCCGACTTTTTACCCTACTCTAAGTTCAATCTAACCCGTCCCTCCTACATGGCCTTCCGTTTTTCTGTCATCCGTGTGCCTATGTATCTGCCTCTGTCTTTACCTCTGGCAGGGTGTTCCATGTGCACACCATTCTCTGTGCAAAGAATACTGACTTTGTTTCTAGTCACCCTTGTACTACCATTTCTCTGGAGTGAAGGAGGATGAGAGATGTACAAGATGATAAGAGGTATAGATCGAATAGACAGCCAGAGACTTTTCCCAGGGCAGAAATGGATAATACGAGAGGGCATAACTTCAAGGTGATTGGAGGAGGATGTAGGGCTGGATGTCAGAGATATGGGTTTTACACAGTGGAACACACTGCTGGGTTCTGGTTGAGGCAGATAAATTAGGGAGATGTACGAGGCCCTTAGGTAGGCACGTGGATGAATGTAATGGAGGGTTATGTAGGAGGGAAGGGTTAGATTGATATTAGAGTAGTGTAAAACACTTGCACAACATAGTGGGTCAATGGGTCATCATATGTTGTACACCATACAACTGTGCTGTACTCTTCTATGTTCTATAAATGGCTCTGAGCTAAGAGAGGTTTTGGGGCTGCACACATCCAGGCAGGTAAAGAGTAACCTGTGTCTTACTGGGGTCATGCAGCAGAGTTTTCGGCCTTGGGCCTGCTCTCATAACTATGTGGCGGGCCTAGTTGGGTTGATGGTTGCTGGCGAGGGGTTGGGGGCACCATGGCAGTGTGGCAGTTCGTGCAACGCTATTACAGTTCGGGCATTCCGGAGTTTGGAGTTCATTTCTGCTGCTGCTCTGTAAGGTTTTTACACGTCCTCCATGGGTTTTCTCCAGGTCCTCTGGTTTCCTCCCACAGTCCAAAGACATTAATTGGTCATTGTGAATTGTCCCATGATTAGATTAGGGTTAATTGCCTTTGTGAGCTGGGACTGCTCAGCATGAAGGGCCAGAGGTGCCTACTCCGTGGTGTAGAGATAAATAAATACCGAATTCTACAAGGATAATAGTTCTTTTAGTTCTCTGCCATTTCTCTAAACAGAAACAAAGCATCCCCTCCCCCTCTCCTTCAATATGTTTCCCCAGTCACCAAGTCCCGTGTTCCATACTGTGAAGTAGTTCTCCAGTAAGTCCATGTGAGGGGATGTACATCTGAGCAAAGCTTTCTTGTATTTGCACCTGTTTGTTTTCCGAAGACCAGAGTCACCCGTATTGGGAGTAATTATCTGGTGGCCAATTCTAGATGCCACCTTTCTCTTTCAAAGTTCAAAGTGAATATATTATCAAAGTACATATATGTCATATACAACTGTGAGATTCATTTTCTTGTGGCTGTTTACAGTAGCTGCAAAGAAACCCGATCGAATCAATGCAAAAACTACACACCAAGGTGGACAAGCAACTAATGTGCAAAAGGTAGCAGACCATGTGAATTCAAAACAATAAGTAATAATAAATCAATAACACTGGGAACACAAGTTATAGAGTCCTTGAAAGTGAATCCGTAGGTTGTGGAATCAGTTCAGAGTTGAGGTGAATGAAGTTATCCACGCTGGTCAAAGAGCCTTGGATCTGCAACAGGATTGTGATCTGAATGTGATTTCAATTTCAGGGGAACATCGGATCATCAAATTGGGGATTGAACCTTCTTCAAGAAGAGAATGTGATCCCTGATATTATTGTCCTGGCCCAGACGTGTGAGATTCTTTCAGTTAGAGGGTGAGTAATGATCCTCTCAGGAAGTAGACCTGCAGAAGTGTAATCTGTATGGTAGTAATATCAGTAATAGCTGATAATGTTAGTTTGATCACCAGAGAGTATTTGAGGTGTCATCAATACTGACCTAACTTAGGAGTGTAACCGTCAGAGTATCGCTCATTGTTTCAGCTCCCTTTTTTCCACAGGACTTGTCTGTATGTGTTGGGTCTCCTGGCGAAGATGAAGCAGGGCTGTGACATCCTGAAGCAGCACAACTGGGATTCGGTCAGACACAGCCGCAGGCAGCCGTGGCCTGTGGCCCCTGATGACACGGAGCAACTGTACAGCGAGCTCTCCTCCATCCCCAGCACCCTGAGCCTCAGCTCCGAGTCCACCAGCTCCAGGCATAACAGCGAGAGTGAAGCAGTGCCCCAGAGTAAGTACCTCAGCGAGATGGGGGGCTTTCCAAGCAGCACAGTACACATCGCTTTGTGAGATGTACAGTGGCTGTCACACTGTTCCCAAAAATGGCAGCTGGCCACATTAAATTTGTCAGCTTAACTCTGGGGATGCCAAGTGCCTGTACAAGGATTGTAGATGCGATGTAGGTTAGCAGAAAGGAAGTGGAACTTGTTGCCATGAAGGATTTTGGACTTTGCAATTGCATTCTAGAACAACAAGAGGTATGGGGGGCTATGGTCGATGGAATTAGGCAGAATAATAGTTTGCCATGGGCTCATTGTGCCAAGGAGCCATGTTTCTGTACTGTAGTATTCTATGACTAAATAGTTAATCCAATTCCATCCAGTGATGTTAAAACACTGTCTGTTAGGACCTCTGAATTACATACTTTTTGTCAGTTTTTATATTTGTTGAATTTTGGGAACTGGAGTCAGAATCATGTTTAATATGACTGACATTTGTCATGAAATATGTTGTTTTGCGGCAGCAGTATATTGTGGCACTTAAAAAAAAACCTAAATTATACACTGTGTGTGTGTCTGTGTGTATGTCTTTGGTGACCTACAAGGTCTGCTCAATCTCCGAGTGAAATATAGGTGCTGTTGTACCTTTGTTGGGCCCAGGATAGATTTTTAGACGTGTTGACACCCAGGAACTTGAAACTGCTCTCCTTCTCCACTGCTGATCCCTCGATATGAACTGGTGTGTGTTTCTTCAACTTCTCCTTGCTGAAGACGACAATCATTTCCTTGGTGTTATTGATGACACCACTCAACCAGCTGATGTATCTCACTCCTGTATGCCTCTTCATCACTGGCACAGCAGGATAAGGATAGATGACCTGTCCTGAACTGCCTTTGAGAAGGTGTTGGTGTCCTAGCTTCTTGAACCACTGCAGTCCTTCTGTCGAAGATGCTCCCACGCGGCCTTTGGGTGTGGAATTCCCGGATCTAGATGTTAAGGACCAGTTACACTGCCAGTCTGGAGAGCGAGCAATTCAGAGATGGGTTTCAATGCATCCGTTGTCCTCTTCTGCCAGGTAGAGATTATTTTATTTAGGGATACAGAGCAGAACTGGCCCACCAGCAACCCCCGATTTAACCCGAGCCTAATTGCAGGGCAACTTACAATGACCAATTAACCTACCAACTGGTATGTCTTTGGCTTGTGGGAGGAAACCGGAACACCTAGAGGAGACCCACACATTCCTTCGGGAGGACGTATAAAACTCCTTACAGAGGATGCCAGGATTGAACTCTGACGCTGGTGCCCAAGCTGTAGCAGCTTTTCACTGACTGACCGGAGTACCCATGGGCCTTTCAGATGCCATTAGAGTAGCCTAGGCCAGTGGTACACACTACATCCATTCTGTGTGTCTGGCGGACGCAATAAGTGATTTTGTCAAGGTGAGAGACATTAACAGTAGGGAATGGAGCACATTGTAATGCATTAACACTAGGGATGGAACACCTTAGGTCCGCAGTCTCTGCTAATACGTGAGCTGCACAGGTTACCATCAAGTAAATTGCCGGAGGTATATTGGATTGAGAAGAACCCGTGCTTTCTCTCAGTCTTTAATCGTACCTGAAATATAACTAATTTATCCAGCCTTGATTTTTGCATTATCTGAAAAATCAGTCTTGAGAATTTTAACTGACCCAACAGCCACTGTATTTTTTGGATAGGAATTCCAAATTTCCCTGGTCTTTCAGGTGTAAAAATGCTTCCTCCTTGCACACCTGACTTTCCCATAGGCTACTGGACTTTTCCTTTTCTATACCGTATTGAGGGTTATGTTATCCCACTTTTTAAGAAAGGAGGGAGGGAGAAAACAGACAACTATCGCCCTGTTAGCCTAACATCAGTAGTGGGGAAGATGCTAGAGTCCATTATTAAAGATGAAATAGCGGCATATCTTGATAGCAGTGATAGGACTGGGCCGAGCCAGCATTGGTTTACCAAGGGCAAATCATGCTTGACTAATCTCTTGGAGTTTTTCGAGGATGTAACCAGGAAGATAGACGTGGGAGATCCAGTGGATGTGGTGTACCTTGACTTTCAGAAGGCATTTGATAAGGTACCACATAGGAGATTGGTGGGTAAAATCAGAGCTCATGGCATTGAGGGGAGGATATTGACATGGATAGATAACTGGTTGGCAGATAGAAAGCAAAGAGTAGCAGTGAATGGGTGTTTCTCGGAATGGCAGGTGATGACTAGTGGGGTGCCACAGGGCTCGGTATTGGGACGACAGTTGTTTACGATTTACGTCAATGATTTAGAGGAAGGCATTGTGAATAACATCAGCAAGTTTGCTGATGCTAAGCTGGGTGGCAGTGTGACGTGTGATGAGGATGTTAGGAGAATTCAAGGTGACTTGGATAGGCTGGGTGAGTGGGCAGAAACTTGGCAGATGGCGTTTAATGTGAATAAGTGTGAGGTTATTCACTTTGGGAGCAAGAACAGGAAGGCAGATTATTATCTGAACGGTGTGGAATTAGGTAAGGGAGAAATACAAAGAGATCTAGGAGTACTTGTTCATCAGTCTCTGAAGGTGAATGAGCAAGTGCAGCAGGCAGTGAAGAAGGCTAATGGAATGTTGGCCTTTATTACAAAGGGAATTGAGTACGAGAGCAAGGAAATCCTTTTGCATTTGTACAGGGCCCTAGTGAGACCACACCTGGAGTATTGTGTGCAGTTTTGGTCTCCAGGGTTAAGGAAGGACATCCTGGCTGTGGAGGAGGTGCAGCGTAGGTTCACTAGGTTAATTCCTGGGATGTCCGGACTGTCTTACGCAGAGAGGTTAGAGAGACTGGGCTTGTACACGCTGGATTTAAGGAGATTGAGGGGGGATCTGATTGAGACATATAAAATTATTAAGGGATTGGACAAGATAGAGGCAGGAAATATGTTCCAGATGCTGGGAGAGTCCAGTACCAGAGGGCATGGTTTAAGAATAAGGGGTAGGTCATTTAGGACAGAGTTGAGGAGGAACAACTTCTCCCAGAGAGTTGTGGAGGTGTGGAACGCACTGCCTCAGAAGGCAGTGGAGGCCAATTCTCTGGATGCTTTCAAGAAGGAGCTAGATAGGTATCTTCTGGATAGGGGAATCAAGGGTTATGGGGACAAGGCAGGAACCGGGTATTGATAGTAGATGATCAGCCATGATCTCAGAATGGTGGTGCAGGCTTGAAGGGCCGAATGGTCTACTTCTGCACCTATTGTCTATTGTCTTATCTTTATCTGTCAGCTGTACGTCGAGGAATACAGTGAATTGTGTTGCTGTGTCAGGAATGTCCTGGGGGCAGCCCACAAGTGTCACCATACTTCCAGCACCAACATACTATGCCCACAACTTACTGACCCGAACCTGTACACCTTTAGAATGTTGGAGGAAACCAGAGCACCAGGGGAAACCCATGTGATTACAGAGAGAACGTACAAACTCCTTACAGACAACAGCGAGAATTGAACCCAAATTGCCAACCGATGGCACTGTAATGCATCACACTAGCCGCTACGCTATAGTTTTTAATTTTCTACCATACAAAATCCTTTAATCATTGTGAATAAATCTAGCCTCGGGCTTTTTGATTCAATGTAATTCCAACTATAAGCAACTCCTCTTTTCCCCTGTGTTATTTGCTATTTCTGCATCTATGACCAAGTTCCTTCCTACCATTCAATGTTCAGGACCAAGTACATTCTTCTAGCTCCAAACATGAATGTATACGACTTCGGTTCCTTCCTCCACATGGTAACACTGTTTTAAGAAGCACCTGATCAGGGGCTGGTGCGGATCTCTGGCAGAAATGCCTCACATTCTGCTGTTGGGACACATTCCCTGGTTTCGGTCCCCTACCTAGCAGCCATTCTCTGAACTATTTACTGAAGCTTCAGTAAGCCTCGTATGTTTTGTTCGCTGGAAGTTCAACAAATACTTCTGGGAAGTTTAAGAGATGAAAGATCAGCTTTATTTGTCACATAAACATTCAAACTTGCATTGAAATGCACTGATTATGCCAACGACTAGTACAGTCTGAGGATGTGAAGCCTGCAAATTTCACTATGTTTCCAACGCCAGCGTAGCATTCCCACAACTTACTAACCCCAACCTGTGTTTCTTTCTTTCTTTCTTTCTTTTTAAATCTTTTTATTGAATAAGTACACAAAGGGTAAACCATATAGGCACTAATACACTGTTAGAATATAATATATTACAGGAAGTATTAATACAGAAAAAAAAATTAATACAAACAGTGCAATTTAAACCTAAAATAACAAGGTAATAATTTTTATATATATCAATAAAGAGAGGAAAAAAAACCACCGTGCAACTAAACTAAAAAGCGAAGCAAAGCAATGAGCTAACTTGGAAACAAGTAGAGTTAAAGAACTTAAAATCACGTCCTCAAACCCAACCTCCATTAAAAACAGTTAAAGAAAAGCAAGAAGGGAACATAAATATGGACCGAGAGAAAAAAAATTACGTTAAATGAAAATGTTGAATAAAAGATCTCCAGGTCTGTTCGAATTTAACTGAAGAATCATAAAGATTACTTCTAATTTTCTCCAAATTTAAGCATAATATCGTCTGTGAAAACCAAAAAAACGTAGTTGGAGCATTAGTCTCTTTCCAATGTTGTAAAATACATCTTTTCGCCATTAAAGTAAGAAATGCAATCATTCTACAGGCTGAAGGAGAAAGATTACTGGAAATTTTAGGTAATCCAAAAAGCAGTAATAGGATGGGGAGAGATATCTATATTCAATACCTTTGAGATAATATTAAAAATATCTGTCCAAAAAGTTTCCAGAGTAGGACAAGACCAAAACATATGAGTTAAAGAGGCTATCTCCCCCTGACATCTGTCAAAAAAAGGATTAATATGAGAATAGAAACGAGCTAATTTATCTTTGGACATATGTGCTCTATGGACAACTTTAAATTGAATTAGGGAATGTTTAGCACAGATAGAGGAAGTATTGACTAGTTGTAAAATCTGCACCCAGTCATCTGCCGAAATAATAAAACCCAATTCCTGTTCCCAATCTGACCTAATCTTATCAAATGGAGCTTTCCTAAGTTTCATAATAATGTTATAAATAATAGCCGTTGCACCTTTCTGACATGGATTAAGGTTAATTATAGTATCTAAAATATATGTAGGAGAGAGCATTGGAAAGGAAGAAAGTATAGTACTTAGGAAATTTCTAACTTGGAGATATCTAAAAAATTGTATTCTTGGTAAGCTATATTTATTAGATAATTGTTCAAAAGACATAAGGGAACCATCTAAAAATAAATCCAAAAACCGTGAAATACCCTTAGTCTTCCAAATTTGAAAAGCACGATCCGTGGAAGAGGGAGGAAAAAATATGTTACCTAAAATAGGGATCGCTAGCCCAAATTGGTTAAGATCGAAAAATTTTCTGAATTGAAACCAAATACGTAAGGTATATTTAACTATCGGGTTACAGACCTGTTTGTGGCGTTTCAAATCAAAAGGAAGAGAAGAACCTAAAATAGAGCCAAGTGCATAACCTTGAGCAAATTGTAATTCCAATACTACCCATTTAGGAATGGATAGTGTATCTTGGTCAAGTAACCAAAATTTCATGTGTCGAATATTAATTACCCAATAATAGAATCTAAAGTTAGGTAATGCTAAACCTCCATCTCTCTTAGCTTTCTGTAAATGTATTTTACCCAGTCTTGGGTTTTTATTTTGCCAAATAAATGAAGAAATTTTAGAGTCAACTTTATCAAAAAAAGATTTTGGAAATAAAATCGGTAATGCCTGAAATATATATAAAAATTTTGGCAGAATAAACATCTTAACTGCATTAATACGACCAATCAAAGTTAAATATAATGGAGACCATTTAAATGAAAGTTGAGTAATATAATCAATTAAGGGTAAAAAATTAGTCTTAAATAGATCTTTATGTTTACAAGTAACTTTAATCCCAAGATCTGAAAAATAATTATTAATCAATTTAAACGGAAGGTTATGATACAAGGGAAGTTGCTTATTAATCGGGAAAAGTTCACTCTTACTGAGATTTAACTTGCAACCGGAAAAGAGACTAAATTGTGCTAATAAATCTAAAGCAGCAGGGATAGATTTTTGAGGATTAGAAATATATAAAAGTAAGTCATCAGCATAGAGTGATATTTTATGGGACTTTAAGCCCCTAATCTGAGGAAAGACATCCTTGCCATAGAGGGAGTACAAAGAAGGTTCACCAGATTGATTCCTGGGATGGCAGGACTTTCATATGAAGAAAGACTGGATGAACTGGGCTTGTACTCGTTGGAATTTAGAAGATTGAGGGGGAATCTGATTGAAACGTATAAAATCCTAAAGGGATTGGACAGGCTAGATGCAGGAAGATTGTTCCCGATGTTGGGGAAGTCCAGAACAAGGGGCCACAGTTTGAGGATAGAGGAGAAGCCTTTTAGGACCGAGATTAGGAAAAACTTCTTCACACAGAGAGTGGTGAATCTGTGGAATTCTCTGCCACAGGAAACAGTTGAGGCCAGTTCATTGGCTATATTTAAGAGGGAGTTAGATATGGCCCTTGTGGCTACAGGGGTCAGGGGGTATGGAGGGAAGGCTGGGGCGGGGTTCTGAGTTGGATGATCAGCCATGATCATAATAAATGGCGGTGCAGGCTCGAAGGGCTGAATGGCCTACTGCTGCACCTATTTTCTATGTTTCTATGAGTTATCCCAATAATATTGGGAGATTCTCGAATAGCAATTGCAAGAGGTTCTAATGCAATATCAAATAATAAAGACCTAAGAGGACAACCTTGTCTAGTACCTCGAGAAAGAGGGAAAAAGGGTGAACTTAAAGAGTTAGTACGAACTGAGGCCATAGGAGAATGATATAACAATTTAATCCAGGATATAAATTTTGAGCTAAAATTAAACATTTCAAGCACCTTAAATAAATAAGGCCATTCTACTCTGTCAAAGGCTTTTTCAGCATCTAAAGAAATAACGCACTCAGGAATGTTTTGTGAAGGAGTGTAAACAATATTTAACAGTGTGCAAATGTTATAGAAAGAGTAATGACCTTTAATAAAACCCGTTTGGTCTTCCGAAATAATACAAGGAAGTGCTTTTTCTAATCTGTTTGCTAATAATTTAGAAAAAAATTTTAGAATCAACATTTAATAAAGATATTGGTCTATAAGATGCACATTGAGCAGGATCTTTATCCTTCTTTAATATTAAAGAGATTGACGCTCTATAGAAGGATTCGGGAAGTTTACCAAGTTTTAATGAAGCCTCCAGAACCCTAAATAACCAAGGGATTAATGAAGGTGCAAAAAATTTATAAAATTCTGCTGTAAACCCGTCAGGGCCAGGAGCTTTCCCCGGATTCATAGAAAAAATAACATTCTTAATCTCATCAGTGGTAATGGAAGTATCTGGCATTGAAGATGTATCCTGTGAAATCTTAGGGAAATCTAGGTTATCTAAAAAGTCATTCATATATTTAGAGTCTTGTAAAGACTCTGATTGATATAAGGAAGAACAAAAATCAGAAAAGGCTTGATTAATCTCAGCATGATCAAGTATCAGTTGATCATTTTGATTATAAATCTGATTAATTTGAAATTTAGTATAATTAGTCTTCAGATGATTAGCCAACAGTTTACCAACTTTGTCACTATGTACATAAAACTCACTTCGTTTTCTTTAACTGATTTACAATCGAGGACGAAAGTAATAAACTGTGTTCCATTTGAAGTTCAGTTCTTTGTTTATACAACTCCTCAGAGGGAGCTGTAACATATTTCTTATCAATTTCCTTAATCTTGTCCACAATTACCAGCTCCTCCTGCTTCAGCTTCTTCCTCAAAGCAGTAGAATACGAGATAATCTGACCACGAATATAAGCTTTAAAAGTATCCCAAAGGATGTTCATAGAAATATCTTCTGTATAGTTAATTGTTAAAAAAAGATCAATCTGTTCATTCATAAAGTTAACAAAATCCGAGTCCTGAAGCAACAGCGAATTAAAACGCCATTGTCTATTATTTTGTGTATTGGCCAGAATTTTAATAGAAAGCTTAAGTGGAGCATGATTCAAAATGGTTATAGAGTTATAATCACATTTAACCACTGAAGAAATAAGACGAGAGTCAATAGAAAAATAATGAATTCTTGAATAGGAATGGTGAACATGTGGAAAAAAAAGAAAAATCTTTTTCCTGAGGATGCAAAAAACGCCAAATGTCCGTCGACCCAGAATCAGAGAGGCATGAGTTAATCAAAGTTGCAGATTTATTGGGTAAGGTCCGTAGAGGAGCCAAATGGTCCAAAGCTGGAGATAAACAGGTATTAAGATCTCCGCCCCAGATCAATGAAAACTCATTCAATTTCGGGAACTGATTGAATAATGATTTATAAAATTCCAGACAGTCCATATTGGGAGCATAAATGTTAACCAAAACTACCTTTTTATTAAAGAGTAGACTACTAACCAATAGAAATCTACCATTCGGATCAGAAATAATATTATGTTGTACAAAAGTAACTGAAGGGTCTATAAAAATAGAGACACCTCGAATCTTAGCATTAGAGTTTGAATGGAACTGTTGATCATTCCAAAATTTAAAAAAACGTAGTCTGTCCCCCCTCCGCACATGGGTCTCTTGTAAAAATAAAACGTGCTTTAAGTCTCCGGAATACTTTAAAAACTTTTTTGCTTTTAATTGGATGATTAAGACCGTTAGTATTCCAAGAGACAAAATTAATAGTAGACTCCATAAACCCTAAAGTCAACCCGCAAAAAAAAGGATTGACAATAGGTCCGACCCACGAACCCGGAAAGGGAACAGAACAAACAAGAGATAACGGGAAAGAGAGCTCAACCAATGCTTCAGAAATGTAAGTAGCCCAAGAAGAAAAAAACTAAAAAGTGAAGCCCCTCCCACCACCCCTACCCCATGACCCCAAAGCTAAATCTGAAGCAGACCAGCCAGAAAGAAGCAAGCACTAAGACTACCCCCATGACTTCCGATAGACGCTCACTAAAAAAAAGTGTAAGTATAAAAAGATCAGCTAAAGTTATAAAACAGTAAAGGAATAAAAAAAAAGTAGACCAATCAAGACAAACACAATATAATACAAAGAAAAAGCCAGTAAATATAAAGAGAACCATAACGAACAACAGACCCTATGATTAAACAAAAAAAAAGAAACGAGATAATTAACATAGCCTAGTTAGGAAAAACTACAAAAAGTACATTTGAAAACTACAAAGTTTAAGGCCTCAAAGGAAGTACGTGAAATGATGCTGAGGGAATAACCACCCAGAATCCCCAGGGAAAAAGAAAGGAATGACGCAGTTGAAAAAAAAGTTTGGCAACCATGTTAATTAAACCAAAAATAAACTTTTCTGCCCATATAAAGCAAAAAAAAAATTAAACCGAACAGATTAACAGCCTCCGATCAAACGGAGATAATTAAAAATTACAATTAAGATGTTGAAGATGAAAATTGATCCAGGTAACTCTGGGCATCTGATGGAGAATCAAAAAAATGGGGAGCCCCATCAAGCGTGCGAATCCTTAAACGCACTGGTTTTAAATCCATCTTGTAGAGTTCCAACATCACAGATCTGTAACGAACCCGTTGATCCCGAATCTGTTTGCTAAAGTCTTCCACGAATCGGAAATGAAGATCCAAAAAATCAATGTAACCTTTAGGTCGAGCGAATCGAAGCAATTTCTCCTTGTCTTGAAAGTAATGAAATCGTAAAATGACATGCCGAGGTTTATCTGACTTAGACAAATATGATGGAACTCTGTGAGCCCGATCCAATAATGGTGGTTGGTCAGGAAATACGGTGGGAAATGCATCTTTTAGAAGTTGAGAAAAAAAACTTCATAGGGTTGTCAGATTCAGCAGCTTCCCGAATATCAATAATTCGAATATTCTGCCATCGCATTCTGGATTCTAAGTCAGAGTTTTTAAAAGTCAGAAAGTCAAGTTTTTTCTTCATTACAGTAATTGTTTCTTCAATTTTCCCCATCTTGAGTTCATTTTGTTGCGTGGATTTTTGAAGATTAAATATAGCAGACTGATGTTCCGTGATAGATGTTTGCATTTTATCGATTGCATCGGCAATTTTCTGGAGATTAATTGAAATTTCCGCACGAATCAGCTCTGTTACAGAGGTTGAAATTTCCATTTGAATTAGATCCGATATAGCTTTCAAAGTCACCCATGGTTCAGTCGGAGGAAGATCAGTACCTTTCGGTCTAACCGGAGGTTTGCCGTCTTTCCCGTTTTTTCCGTTCTTAGACATAGCAGACCTTAAAAACATCCGAATATCAAAAACCACAATTTGTTTCAAAGTATTATAAAAGTCGATGCCTTAATGGTTAGCTTAAATGTAGCTGATCATAGGAAAAAAAAGTCATAGAAGTAATGGAGCGAGTCAAGAACACGACTTCACTCCATGAACTCTACCAGAAGTCTCCCTGTGTATCTTTGAAATGTGGGAGGAAGCCTACGCAGTCATGGGGAAAATGTACAATACCTCTTACAGAATTGAACCCCAATGCTCCAATTGCTGACACAGTAGAGCGTTATACTGCTATGCTACTGTGCCACAGACCATAAAGCCAGAACCCCTACACGAAAACATCAGCTACATCTCTACTGTCTACTTTGCGTATGCTGCTGAGGGTATTGGCACAATTTGTGGAAAATTCCGTTGTATTCTCAACTTCCGTTTCACATACTTGGCATGATGTTTTGAAGGAGGGAGCTTTTGACCGATACAAATATCTTGCTGCTAATATTGCCAAGTGATGAATTAAGAGAGTTGTGTACCATATTAAATTGGACTCGTCAATGTTAAAAAGCTCCAACTTCCATAAGACTCTAACTGTGGGTGCTGTTTCAGGCATGTTTATAATGAACTCTTAACTGTGGGTGCTGTTTCAAGCATGTTTATAATGAACTCTTAACTGTGGGTGCTGTTTCAGGCATGTTTATAATGGACTCTAACTGTGGGTGCTGTTTCAGGCATGTTTATAATGGACTCTTAACTGTGGGTGCTGTTTCAGGCATGTTTATAATGGACTCTAACTGTGGGTGCTGTTTCAGGCATGTTTATAATGGACTCTAACTGTGGGTGCTGTTTCAGGCATGTTTATAATGGACTCTTAACTGTGGGTGCTGTTTCAGGCATGTTTATAATGAACTCTTAACTGTGGGTGCTGTTTCAGGCATGTTTATAATGGACTCTAACTGTGGGTGCTGTTTCAGGCATGTTTATAATGGACTCTTAACTGTGGGTGCTGTTTCAGGCATGTTTATAATGGACTCTTAACTGTGGGTGCTGTTTCAGGCATGTTTATAATGTACTCTAACTGTGGGTGCTGTTTCAGGCATGTTTATAACGGACTCTAACTGTGGGTGCTGTTTCAGGCATGTTTATAATGGAGGATGATCGTTACGGAAGCAGCACTACAAGCACCTTCTTCCTAGACATCACCGAAGAGGGAGACCAGCCGCTGCCACTGAAGCCCAAGTCCGCCAAGGAAAAGGAACGAAGCCCTTTAAGCATCCTCACCTCCTCCAAGTTCGTCACACGGCGCTTCTTCAACAACTTGACCTCACTGCCTAGCAAGAAACTGCGCAGCAGTAGTGAGTCCAAGTCTGCCAAGGTGGCTGCAGACAGGAAGCAGGCGCATCATCGTATCCGGGCAGTCACTGAGCCGGCCAACAGCACTGAGTACCAGCAGAGTGAAGTGCTCACAAGCATTCTCAATGGTGCGCGAATGCACAAGAGCCACACACTAAGCCTGGAGACGTCATTTGTTGGGAATAGGGACCACGGCAATGGGGGGAGTTCACAGAGCATCTGGGAATCTGAGCTAAAGCGTCCAAAGACACTGCTGGGGGAAAACCACAAGGAGCAGCTGACTAAGGACGGCAATACTAGCACCCAGTTCAAAAGCCGTAGCCAAAGCTTTAACACAGACACCACGACTAGTGGCATTAGCTCTATGAGTTCAGTTAGCTCTAGTCCCTCTGGTGAAACTGTCCGTCTCGACACAGAGTGCGGCAGCCTGAACACAATTGTCAGTGCACGGACAGTGAAGACCAGTGTGTCTCCCACGCCCCGTTGCAACCACCTACCTCTGGCTAAGTCAAATTCTGTGTCACTGGTACCCCCGGGATCATCTCACACCCTCCCTCGAAGAGCACAGTCGCTCCGAGCACCTTCCGTCACTACTGTAAAGAGCCTGACTGACTACAATTTCAGTTACACAACCCCACGTGATGCCTTTGGTTACGCCACCCTGAAACGACTACAGCAGCAGAGAATGCACTCATCACTGTCGCACTCTGAGGCCCTGGCATCGCCAGCAAAGGACGTATTGTTTACAGACACAATTACCATGAAGACAGGCAGTTTGGACTCAAGATTAACGCCAAGAAGGTAATCCTAAATTGCTCTCTTATTATCACGTATACCGAGATACTGTTGTTTTACATGCCGTCCATACTGTCCAATTCATTGCCACAGTGCATTGAGGTAATACAGGGGAAAGTAATAACAGTCTGAAATAAACTGATTATCAGAGTACATGCATGTCACCATATACACCCCTGAGATTAATTTCCTTGTGGGCATCCTCAATAAATCCATCATAGAATCAATGAAAGACCACACACAACAGACAAACAACCAAGGTGCAAAAGGCAACATGTGCAAAAAGAAAAAGAACAAAAATAATAATAATAAAAATAAGCAATAAATATTGAGAACTTAAGATGAAGATTAAGTCCTCCAAGTCTTTCAGACGGTAATGAAATCGATAGTTCGTTGAGACAATTTAAAAGTATGGTGCTTAAAGGGAAATGTTAGGTTGTAGTTTGGAAGTGGTATGGTATACTTACATGTTCTGTCAGCAGCCCACAACACAGCACTGTGGGTCACTGGAGCCATGCAGAATACAGTGTTACGGTTACAGAGAAGGTGCAGTGCAGGCAGGCAGTGAGCTGAAAGACCATAATGAGGTAGTTTGTGAGGTTGAGAGTCCATCAGTACTATCCTCGTGCAGTAAGGCTGATCAACACCTCCACCCACTAACACCCCCAACCACCACAGCCTTATCATTTCCTGTCAGATTCACCTTATGTACAGACTCCTGTGCCTACTGTCACTTTATGGACATACAATCAATCTATGGATATAAGCTGTCTTATGTATTCATATTTATTGTGTTCTTTATCTTAATTGGTTTTTTTTGGCACTGCATCAAATCTGGAGTAACAAATCATTGTTGTCCTTTACACTTGTGTACTGGAAATGACGTTAACCAATCTTGAATCTTATAACAGCTGGGCAGAAGCTGTCCTTGAGTCTGGTACGTGTTTTCAGGCATTTGTCACTTCTGCCCGATTAAACTCTCCCTGAAGTGGCTCCGTTCCACATTCTCCTCAGTGCAGGTATTGTTTGAGGACAATATGTCCCCGAGGAGACATTGGATTGCATGGAGGGAGAGCGAGTTTAAAAGAACCCTGCTCTACTCGCTTTACACTTAATGACTGTGAGGATGAGCACAGCTCCAATGCCAGATTTAAGTTTGCTGATGACACCACTGTTGAGGGCCAAATCAAAGGTGGTGATGAATCCGGAGGGGATAACTTCACTCAGTTTCACTTGCCCCATCCCAGAAACCGTGGACTCACTCACAAGGACTCTTCAAGGTAAATTTACAGCCCTGAGATTCATTTTTCTTATGGACATAACACATACTCAACAAATTTATAGAATAATAATCATGATAGAATCAATGAAAGACTGCACCAGCTTGGGCATTGAACAAGTGTGCAGAAAATGACGAGCTGTGCAAGTGCAAAAATAAAGAAATAATAAACAAACAATACATGCATGGGAGGGATACGGAGCACTATCTGTGGTCCAGGGGACTAGGCAGATTAATGGTTTAGCACAACCAGATGGGCTGAAGGGCCTGTTTCCCTGCTATGATTTTCTGATTCTAAGTTCATACATGAGAAGGTTGTGGCATTTCAGGTGCACGGACAGTGTTTCTTTACCTCCTGGACATCCTGTAACACTTGTTATCTTACTGAGTCAGTGACTCAAACATCATTGGCATTTTGGATCATGGAGAAGGTTGCCAAAGCAAGGATAATAGAGCAAAGTCAAAGTAAAATTTATGATCAGAGTATATACATCGCCATATGCTACCTTGAGATTAATTTTTGTGTTGGCATTTTAAGGAAATAAAGAAACTTAATAGAATTTATGAATAACTATACATAAAGACAGATAAACAACCAATGTGCAAATAATACTGACAGCATGATAGAGTCCTTAAAAGTGAGTCTGTAGCTTATAGAATCAGTTCAGAGTTGAGGAGAGTGGACTTATTATCATGGGTAGGTAAATTGGAGTTGATTTATTTTCCCTCTCAACTTTATTCTCCTTGTCCTCCCCATAACTCTCTGTTCTAAAGAGATGCCTTGTATTCTGAGGCTGTGCCCTCTGGTCCTAGACTATTAGAAACATCCTCTCCACATCCACTGTAACTAGGCCTTTCAAGTGGAATTGTCTACACCTGGGAAAAAGGGTGAGGTGCATTTTGTACTTCAGCCTGCAAGGTGAAGCACTGAGCTGCAGACCCCTGAAGCAGCCAGTCCAGTAGGTTCGAGTGTCCATCAACAGAGACAATGTGAGCTATGGGAGGAGCTGAGGAATTGGTCTGACAGCACTTGGAGTATTGTGAGCAGTTTTGAACCCCTTATCTAAGAAATGATTTGCTGCCATTGGAGAGGTTCCCGGGGAGTTCATGAAAATGGTTCCCGGGATTGAATAGGTTAACATATGAGGTATGTTAGATGGCTCTGGGCCTGTATTCGCTAGAGTTTAGAAAAGGGGGTTTTTCTCATTGAAACCCATTGAATATTAAAAGGCAGAGATAGAGTGGATGTGGAATGTTTCTGTGGAGGCCAAGTCATTGGATATGTTTAAAGCGGAGGTTGATAGGTTCTTGATTAGTCAGGGTGTCAAAGGTTATGAGGAGAAGACAGGAGAATGGGGTTGAGAAGGAAAATAAATCAGTCATGATGGGATGGTAGAGTAGACTCAATGAGCTGAATGGCTCCTACTGTTTGTTTGATGGTCGAAATGATCTGGCAGTATTACTCAGCAAAATCAGGAGAGAGAAAGGCCAATTGTCTTAGAGGAAGTGCTGTAATATGTTGTTCGGTGTACTTTGTGTGTGAAATTGAGGGCCATTAGTTGGCCAGTGGAGAGAACTTTCAACCTGGAGCAATATACATCAAATACTGCAGGAACTCAGCAGGTCAGGCAGCATCTATAGAGGGGAATGAACAGTCGACATTTTAGGTCAAGACCCTTCATCAGGACTGGAAAGGAAGGGGCAGAAACTAGAATAAGAAGGTGGGAGGTGGAGTACAAGCTGGCCAGTGATAGGTGAGACCAGGTGAGGAGGAAGGTGGGTGAAGTAAGAAGCTGTGAGGTGAAAGGCAGAGGAAGAGAAGAAGGAATCTGAGAGGAGAGAACCAAGGGAGAAATGGAAGGAGGATGGTCACCGGAAGGAGGTGATGGGCGGTTGGGAAAGGAAGGGATAAGAGGATCGAGACTGAGGAATGGAAAAAGAGAATGGGGAGGGGGGAATTACTGAAAATCAGAGAAATTACTGTTAATACCAGGTTGGAGGCTAGCCAGACGGAAAGAGAGTGGCCTCTTGGTGGCAGTAGTGGGGGCCGTAAGGAGATGTTGGAATGGGAAGTCACTCGTCCTCTGATCTCCATTCGTCTCCTGTTGTTCAGGTTCATCAAAGCGTTGAGCTTCGCCTCACTGGACAAAGAGGATTTACTGAGTCCGATTAATCACACAACTCTTCAACGCTCATCTTCCGTACGCTCCATGGTCTCCAACGCCACCTATGGCAGCACGGATGACTACATTGGCCTAGCACTGCCAAATGACGTCAATGAGCTGTTCCAGGTAGGATCAGGTAGTCTGGGGCCCGAGCTCACATTGTGTTTATCTGTTTAATGTAAGCATGTGGTTGTGTGTGGGTAGGAAGGCAGGTGGTCATGGGGGGGGGGCGCGCGGGAGGTTTATCTTGCTAGTTATCTCAGCATTTCTTTATTTTATTTTGGATTCAGGTGTTTAAATCCAAGGTTCTTTCAGAAGTCAGGAACGAGGGATAGAACTTGGTGCTTCACAATCATTTTGTTAAGAGTTGATAGCACAAAGAACAGGAACAGAACGGTGTCGGGGGGCCTTACTAGAAGAGAAGATCTAAAGATGGCACCTAGCATAAAACAGCTACGTTTATAGCCATAGAGATGAGAAAAATTCCATCGATAAGAGACAACCAATTAGACAATGTCTGTCTGTCTAGGTACCATATCCGATGCGGACTTTAGTGACCATGGCTTTACATATAGATCTATCCTTTTTTTAGATGACTTCCATTTCCTCGATGTGTAGCCACCTGGCTATGCTTTTGATGTACATAAGCCGCGGTCTTCCTCTAGGTTTGCTCCCCTCAATCTTTCCAGAGAGTATGAGTTTTTCTAGTTCATCTTTCCGCATGATGTGTCCTAGGAATCTGAGTTGTCTTTCTCTTATTGTTGGTATGAGTGATCGAACTGCTTGGGCTCTTCTGAGAACTTCTTCATTTGATGTGTGTGTGGTCCATGATATTTTTAATATTCTCCTGTAGAACCATAACTCAGCTGCTTCTAGTCTCTTTTCCATTGCTGGAGAAATGGTCCAGCATTCACTTCCATAAGTCAGGATAGAATAAGTGTAGCACTGCATTATTCTGTTTTTAGTGTACGTGCTCATCTTTCTGTCTGTTAATATGGTCTTCATTTTTTGGAAAGCTTCTTTCACCATTGCTATTCTGTATTTGATAACTGTGTTGCACCTACCATCACTTGTTATTAGACTGCCAAGATATTTGAATTTGTTGACTTGTTTGATGTTTGTATTTCCAATCTTGATCACACATTGTGGGATGTTTGTCTTTCTGGAGATGACCATGCTTTCTGTCTTCTTGGTGTTGATTGAGAGGCCTCTGCGATTACTTTCTGCTGCCACTATAGTGAGTAGTTCTTGAAGTTTTGTTTCTGAGTCAGCTATTAGTCCAATGTCATCAGCATATCTGGTGTTATTTATATTATGGCCTCCAATTGTGAATCCTTTGATGTCTTTGATACTTCTCAAGATATTTTCACTATACAGGTTGAATAAGTCTGGCGAAAAGACAACCTTGCCTGACTTCTCTCATGATATTCACATACTCACTCACTTTTCCTTCTATTCTGATGGATGCTGTCTGGTCCCAGTATAAGTTTCTTAAGAAATGTATATCTTTCCCATCCATGTCAAGATCTTGCTGTCTGACAGTGTCAAAAGCTTTTGTATAGTTGACGAAACATAGGTAGATGTCTTTTTGTACCTGGATGGCTCGTTCACAGATCATCTGTAGCATGAAAATTGCATTTCTGGTTCCAGTGTTTTCCACAAAGCTGTATTGTTCTTTACTGATTTCTGGTTTTATACAACATCTTGCTCTCATCATGATTACTCTGAGAATAATTTTTGCCATGTGGCTCATCAGGCTTATTGTACGATGTAACTCACATTCTGTTGCTCCCTCTTTCTTTGGAAGTGTGATGAACACTGATTTACTTAATCATCAGGTATCTCCCCATGATCGTAGATTTCATTTGCTATTTCTGTTATTTTCTCAATTCCAAGATCTTCTAAGGCCAGTATCATTTCAACAGCAATGTTGTCTGGGCAGAATATATAAAAGAACTTTTTGAAGACCAAAGAGGAGAAAAACTGAACATAAAGAAGAATCTTGAAGGACCTAGCATTCTAAAATCAGAAATTCGGGCAGCCGTATATAATTAGACAATACTTGATCAAAAGTCCAGTGGAATGTTAACTAAAGAGAAAAGCACTTAATGCAGTACAAACAGTACAAAGCTTCCAGTATTATACTGTGTATAGCCACTAGAGGCATAGAGTCATAGTAAACTACAGCCCAGAAACAGGCTCTTCGCCCCATCAAACTGCATTTGCACCATAATCCTCCATAGCCCTCCCATCCATGTACTTATCCAAACTTCTCTTAAATGTTGAAATCAAACTTGCATCCACCGCTTCATTGGCAGCTGTCACCGCCCCCAAGTGAGGAAGTTTTCCCTCATGTTCCCCCTTAAACGTTTTGCCTTTCACCCTTAACCCCTGACCTCTAGTTAGTGTTTCATCTAACCTCTGGAAAAAGCCTGCTTACATTTACCCTGTTTATACCCCACATAATTTTGTATACCTCTATCAAATCACCCCTTTATCTTCTAAGCTGCAGGGAATAAAGTCCTTACCTATTTAATCTTTTCTTATAACTCAGGTCCTGGCAGCATCCTTATCAATTTTCTCTGTGCTCATTTAGTCTTATTGATATCTTTCCTGTAGTACAGAACTGCAAACAAGGCCTTTCATCGTTCGATTTTCAATCAAGTAACTCCTCATTCTCTGAAATCTAGTGAATACAGGCCCAGAGCCATCAAAGGTTCTTCATATGACGAGCCATTCAGTCTTGAAATCACTTTCATGAACCTCCCTTGAACTCTCTCCAGTTAAAGCACATCCTTTCTAAGATAAGGGGCCCAAAAGTGCTCACAATACTCCACGTGAGGCCTCACTAGTGCTTTGTAAAGGTCTCAACATTACATCCTTGCTTTTATATTGTAAGACCATAGACCATAAGACATAGGAGCAGAATTAGGCCATTTTGCCCATCGAGTCTTCTGCCATTCCATCATGGCTGATCCTTTTTTCCCCTTCTCGGCCCCCCACCTCCCTGACCTTTTCCCCGTAACCTTTGATGCTGTGGCCAGTCAAGAATCTATCAAGCCTGTGGTAACAAACTCCACAAATCCACCACCGTCTGTTTAAAGAAAATTCTCTGCATCTCTGTTTTAAATAGGCTCTCCTCTATCCTGAGGCTGTTCCCTCTTGTCCTAGACTCCCCCACCATGGGAAACATCCTTTCCACAACTACTCTGTCTAGGCCTTTCAATATTTGAAAGGTTTCAATGAGATCCCCCCTCATCCTTCTGAATTCCAGCAAGTACAGACCCAGAGCCATCAAACGTTCCTCATATGATAACCCTTTCATTCCCTGAATCATCCTTGTGAACCTCCTCTGAACCCTCTCCAATGCCAGCACATCTTTTCTTAGATGAGGGGCCCAAAACTGTTCAGAATACTCAAGGTGAGGCTGTGACGAAGGCCCGTCACTAACTGCGGACGGCACATGGTGCACTCGGTAAAACACTCATCCCACCGCTGCCTTAAAAAGCCTCAGCATCACATGCAACTCACACAAAATGTTGGAGGGACTCAGCAGGCCAGGCAGCATCAATGGAAAAGAGTGTTGGGCTAAGAATCTTCAGTAGGACTGGAGAAAGAAAGATGAGAAGTAGGGACCTGCTGAGTTCCTCTGCATTTTGTGTGTCGCTTTGATTTCGAGCATCTGCCGAATCTCTGTTGTTTGTTTCAGCATCATATCCCTGCTCTTGTATTCTAGACCTCTTGAAATGAATGCTAACATTGCATTTGCCTTCCCCACCACCAACTCTACCTGCAAGTTAACCTTCAGGGTGTTCTGCACAAGGGCTCCCAAGTCCCTTTGCATCTCAGATTTTTAGATTTTCCACCAATCTTTGTATCATCTGCAAACTTGGCAACAAAACCATCTATTCCATCATCTAAATCAGGGGTTGGCAGCCTTTTTGCCTCAGTGGGCCGGATCGCGTATTAATGAGCAGACGGTGGGCCAGATAAGTGCCATAAAAAACTTGAAATATGGGAATTATCCATTTAAATACATCTAGTTATGTTTTGCCTCAAATTGATGAATATCGCATGCTGGAAAATTATTTGTGCTTAAGGTTGCCTACCCCTGATCTAAATCATCGCTGTATAGCCGTGTAACCCTCGGGTTTGGGCAGTGGCGTTAGTCTAGGGCAGACCATCTCTGGCCCCTCCAGACGTGTGAGATTGAGGTGCAAAACCTCCTCTTTGTGTGGATGCTGCGTGATGTGTTTCCCTGTTACAAATCAGTACCACAAAATTACAAACAGTACACCATATGCAATTGAAAACGATTTATCTTTATAATTCTTCATTTGACTAGAGGGTTAATAAAGAAAACAAAAAGAAAAGGGCTGATTTTAACGAAATAGTCTAATGTGCACGTTGGCGCTCAGGGTCTCCCGTCCGTTAGTCCCCCATCAATTTCCCCGGGTGTTGTCAACTCCCGACCCCATTCCAAGTGCACTCCATCGTGCAGTCTACAACTTCTCTGTTCTGGCATCTTCTCTCTCCATCTTCCGCTGAACGAAAGACCTAGAACAACTCGCTCTCAGGCACACAACTAGAAAACAAAACTCCTTTCCATCATCGGACACCACACAGTCCAAAGCCCCCATTATCTCTAGTCATAACCCAAACACTGCTGCTACAGAACAACCATTACATTAGCAATGAAATCTTTCCCAGGGCGTTACACAGCATAAAAGGAAGCAGTCCCAACACCGGCCTCTACAGAACACCAGTGATCACTGGCAGCCAGCCAGAAAAGGATCCTTCTATTCCCACTTGCTGCCTCCTACCAATCATCCAATGCTCTCACCATGCCAGTAACTTTTCTGTAATACCATGGGCTCCTCACTTGGTAAGCAGCTTCCCTTTGTGCCTCAGTGTTCTGTATTTTCTCTCCATTTAGAAAATAGTCAACCCTTTCATTTCTTCTACTAAAGTTCATGACCATACACTTCCCGACACTGTAGTCCATCTGCCATTTCTTTGCCCATTTTCCTAATCTGAGTTGTTCTGTAGCCTCTCTACTTCCTCAAAACTACCTGTCCCTCCACCTATCTTTGTATTGTCTGCCAACTTTGCAACGTAGGCATCAATTCCATCATCCAAATCATTAACCTAAAGCATAAAAAGATCCCGACTCCTGTACTCAGTATTCTGATTTATGAAGACCTATGTGCCAAAAGCTTTCTTTATGACACTAGAGGCACATTAAACTGTTATGTATATGAAGGCTACTTAAAATAATAGATAATTATTTGTTAAACTTTCAAGAAAATTAAAATTAAAATTTAAACAGTTGGACCCAACAGACCTTCAAACCCAACAAACCACGCCGCGCAGCAGCCCCCAATTTAACCCCAGTCAGTTAACTGGTAAGTCTTTGGACTGTGAGAGGAAACCTTAGCACCTGGAGGAAACCTGCAGTTTTAGGAACAGAATGAGCTCAGTAGCCCTGCTGTGTTTTCTAATCTGGCAGGTGATAGAGACCTGTTGAGGGGAAATGTGAGAGGGACGAAGTGGGAAACTGGAAGGTGATCAGTAGGAGAGGTAAAGGGCTGAACAAGAAAGAATCTGATGGCAGAGGACAGTGGACCATGGGGGAAAGGAAAGGACAAAGGGTTCAGCTTTATTATTCACGTGTACATCAAAATAGTCAGTCAAATGTCTTGTTTGCGTGAAAAACCAACATGCGCTGGGGACAGCCCACAAATGTGGCTATGCTTCCGGCACCAGCATATCATGCCCACAGCTTACTAACCGTAACCGGTACGTATTTGGAAAGTGTGAGGAAACCCATGTGATCACAGGGACAATGTACAAGTTCCTCAGATAGCGATGGGAATTGAACCCTGAGGAAACCCGTGCGATCACAGGGAGAACAGACAAACTCCTCATAGACAGCGATGGGTATTGAACCCTGTTTACTGGCGTAACTGCTGTGCTACTGTGCGGCCTGGTGTTTGAGTCCTGGAAATGGCTGACATTTAAAGCACTTCTCAAGGATGTTATTCTCATCTGACTTACTTTCTGTCTGCCTTCAAAGTGGAATGGTTGGTGTATTTGTGATTTACTATCACTGGCATACATTGTGTTCTGCAGCAGCAGAACATTGCAATACATAATAAAACTAAATTACAGTAAGTTTTATATATATAAAAAATTAAATTCAGTAAGTAGTGCAAAAAGTGAGGTAGGGTTCATAAACCACTCAGAAATCTGCTGGCGGAGAGGAAGAAGCTGTTCCTAAAACTTTGTGTGTGTGTCTGTCTCTGTCTTCAGGCTCCTGTACCACGTCTTGATGGGAGCAATGAGAAGAGGGCACATCCCGAATGGTGGGCGTCCTTAATGAGGGATGCCTTTTTGAGGCACCGCCTTTTGCGGGTGTCCTTGATGCTGGGGTGGCTGGTCTTCATGATGGGCCTGGCTAAGTTTACAACTTCTTGTAGCCTTTTCTTATCCTGTGCCGTGCCTCCCCCACCCCCCCACTCCCCCCATACCAGTCGATGGTGCAACCAGTGTGAAAGCTCCCCACAGCACATCTGTAGAGATTTCTGAAAAAATAGTGCAAGAAGAGAGCAAAATATGTAAGGTAGGCTTCAGGGGAAGAAGCTATTCTTTAAACGTTGATTCACTTCTAAATCATTAGCTATTCTGTGAGAATGCCACTTAAAAAGAGTTAATTTTTGTTGTTGTCTACACTGTTTATGAAAAAAAAGCAAAATTTCTGTAATTTTTAAATTAATAAATGTATATTAAATTTGCTCAAACCTGAAGACTAGATGTAGTCGGTGTGTGCAAATGAAGCCACAGAATTAACGCTAGCAGTTCTCGCTCTTCCACAGGTGAAGGAGATACCTTATTTCCAGCAGAAATGCAGCCCACCCGATCACTCAGTGCACGGGCGTGAATCTGAAGATGAAGGTGAATTAACCTGTTTATCAAGTTTCGCTAACAGCTGCATTCTGCGTGTTGATGGGGTTATTGTCCATTGCTAATGTTCTCTTGAACTGAGGAGACATTTATGAGATGATTACTTTTGAGAACTGCAATGAGGCCAGTGCAGATACTGGCTCTACACCCCAATTACCACCTTCGCAGAGAAAATTACTGAGCCCAATGGATTTATTCAACTTTACACTTTCTTTTAAAAATCTCAGCTGCAGAGGTGAAATATGTACTTGTGTCTCTAACTCAGTGGCATTGTATCTGGGCCACAATGTTGTCACCTACACTAGGGAGTTAAGACACAAATCACAGTGTCAGCTCCTGCCTTGCTGAAGTACTGGAGTACTGCCCTGTTTTGAACGTATCTCCACATGGTGAGAACTCTTGCGTAGAAATGTAAGTCACTTCAGCATTGTACCAATCACAGTTAAAGATAGATTGCACACCAGGATCAGGGAGCTCCCTCTCCTCTGAACGTAGAACATTACAGCACAGCACAGTACAGGCCCTTCGAGCTGACCTTTTAATCTACTCCAAGATCAATCTCACCCTTTCTCTCCACCCCCCCCCCCGACATAGGCTTCCATTTTGCTATCATCCATTTGCCTGTCTTAGGGTACCTTAAGTGTCCCTGCCTCTGCCACTACTACTGACATATGTACCATGCACCCATCACTCTGTTTTTTAAAAAAAACTATTTCTGGCATCTCATAAGAGACCATAGGACATAGGAGCAGAATTAGGCCATCTGGCATGTCGAGTCTGCTCCGCCATTCAATCACTTTACCCTCCTCAGCCCCACCTCCCAGCCTCCTCCCTGTAACCTTTGGTGTCGTGTCCAATCATGAACCTATCCAGCTCTGCCTTAAGTACACCCAATGACCTGGCCTCTGCAGCTGCCTGTGGAATGAACGAGGAGCGTTTGGCAGCTTTGGGCCTCGTATGATAACCCTTTCATTCCTGGAATCATCCTCTTCTGAACCCTCTCCAAGGCCAGCACACCTTTTCTCAGATGAGGAGCCCAAAACTGTTCAGTACTCAAGGTGAGGCCTCATAGAGCCTCAGCATGACACCTCTGCTGCTGTATTCTAGACCTCTTGAAATGAATGTTTAAATTGCAGTTACCTTCCTCACCACCGACTCTATCTGCAAGTTAATCTTTAGGGTGTTCTGCACAAGGACTCCCAAGTTCCTTTGCATCTCAGATTTTTGGATCTTCTTCCCGTTTAGAAAATAGTCCAAGCATTTATTTCTACTGCCAAAGTGCATGGTCATTTTCCAACATTGTATTTCATTTGCCGCTCTCTTGCCTGTTCTCCTAATCTGTCTAAGTCCTTCTGCAGCCTACCTGTTTCCTCAACACTACCTGCCCCCTCCATCAATCTTCGTATCATCTGCAAACATGGCAACAAACCCATCTATTCCATCATCTAAATCATTGATATACAGCATAAAAAAGAAGTGGTCCCAACACCAACCTCTGCAAAACACCACTAGTCACTGGCAGCCAACCAAAAAAGGGTCCTTTTATTCCCAGTCGCTACCTCCTACCAATCAGCCAATGGTCTAACCATGTTAGTGACTTTCCTATAATACCATGGGCTCTTAACTAGGTAAGCAGCCTCGTGTGTGGCACCTTATCAAAGGCCTTCTGAAACTCCAAATATACAACATCCACTACCTCCCCTTTATCTATCCCACTTGTAATCTCCTCAAAGAATTCCAACAGGTTCGTCAGGCAGGATTTTCCCTGAAGGAAACCACGCTGACTTTGTCCTATCTTGTCCTGTGTCACCAAGTACTCCATCACCTCATCCTTAACAATTGACTCCAACATTTTCCCAACCACTGAGGTCAGACTAACTGGTCTATAATTTCCTTTCTGCTGCCTCTCTCCCTTCTTAAAGAGTGGAGTGACTTATGCAATTTTCCAGTCCTCTGAATCTAATGATTCTTGAAAGATCATTACTAATGCCTCCACAATCTCTACTGCTGTCTCTTTCAGAACCCTAGGGTGCAGTTCATCTGGTCCGGGTGTCTTATGTACCCCTTAAGTCTTTCAGCTTTTTGAGCACCTTCTCCCTTGTAATACTAATTGCACCCTCTTCTCTTCCTTCATACTTTTCAAATTCCGGTACACTGCTGGTGTCTTCCACAGTGAAGACAGATGCAAAATACTCATTTAGTTCACCTGCCATCTCCTTGGCCCCCATTATTTCTCTGGCCTCATTTTTAGCGGTCCTATATCCACTCTTGTATCTCTTTTATTTTTTACATACTTGAAAAAACTTTTGCTATCCACTTTGATATTGTTCGCTAGCTTGCTTTCATATTTCATCTCTTTCCAACTAGTGACACTTCAGTTGCTCTCTATAAGGTTTAAAAGCTTCACAATCCTCTATCTTCCCACAAATTTTGCTTTGTTGTATACCCTCTCTCTTGAACATAAGAACATAAGAAATAGGAGCAGGAGTCGGCCATCTGGCCCGTCAAGCCTGCTCCACCATTCAATAAGATCATGGCTGATCTGGCCATGGACTCATCTCCAGGTACCTGCCTTTCCCCCATAACCCTTAATTCCCCTATTTTGCAAAAATCTATCCAACCTTGTCTTAAATATATTCACTGAAGTAGCCTCCACTGCTTCATTGGGCAGAGAATTCCACAGATTTACCACTCTCTGGGAAAAGCAGTTCTTCCTTACCTCCATGCTAAATCTACTTCCCCAAATCTTGAGGCTATATCCCTTAGCTCTGGTCTCCCCTACCAGTGGAAACAACTTTCCTGCCTCTATCTTACCTATCCTTTTCATAATTTTATATGTTTCTATAAGATCTCCTCTCATTCTTCTGAATTCCAGTGAGTACAGTCCCAGGCAATTCAATCTCTCCTCATAGTCTAACCCCCTCATCTCTGGAATCAACCAGGTGAACCTCTGCACTGCCTCCAAAGCCAGTATATCCTTTCTCAAGGAAGGAGTACTCCAGTACACCAGTACCCTGTACAGTTGCAGCATAACCTCCCTGTTCTTAAATTCAATCCCTCTTGCAATGAAGGCCAACATTCCATTTGCCTGATAGCCTTCTGCACCTGCAGAGCAGCCTTTGGTGACTCATGCACAAGTACTCCCAAGTCTCCCTGCACAGCAGCATGCTGAAATTTTTTTACCATTTAAATAATAATCTGCTCTTCCATTTTTACTTTCTAGAGCAGATGACCTCACGTTTACCAACATTGTACTCCATCTGCCAGACCCTCGCCCACTCACTTAACCTATCTATATCTCTCCACAGACTTTTTGTATCATCTGTGCAATTTGCTTTTCCACTCAATTTAGTACTGTCAGCAAACTTAGATACACTACACTCGGTCCCCTCTTCCAGATTGTTAATGTATATCGTGAACAGTTGTGGGCCCGGCATCAACCCCTGTGGCACACCACTCACCACTGATTGCCAACCAGAGTAACACCCATGTGCCCCAACTCTCTGCTTTCTATTACTTAACCAGTCCTCTATCTATGCTAGTACATCACGCCCAACTCTGCATCCTTATCTCATGGATAAGTCTTTCATGTGGCACCTTGTTGAACGCCTTCTGGAAATCCAAGTAAATAAGTTCCATCTGTTCCCCTCTATCCACTGTGCTTGCTATATTGTCAAAGAGTACAGTCCCAGGCAGTTTGCTTTGACTCCCCTTGTCTTCTGTTGTAGACACCATATCATCCTCGTGTTCTCGGAGTCCTTTTCAGGAGCTGCGGTCACAGATCAGTTTGACAGAAGCAATGCTGAAAGCATCGGAGGGTGTACCTTCGGCTGACGCGATAGAGGAGACAGGCTTGCAGGAGCATACGGATGATAGCTGCCTTTACTGTGTGTGCCTGAAGATTCTGGGCTGCCCACCACACAGCCAGAGCGCATCCACTTTAAACCGCACAGGTAGGTACTGTCACTTTTGCAGCTTAAGGTTCAAGATTGCTTAATGTCATTTCCAGTTCACAAGTGTAAAGGAGAACAAGATAGTTGTTACTTTGGATCCAATACAGCACAAACAACCCAATAAGATAAGGAATACCATAATAAAACACAATAAATATGGATACATCAGATAGATTGTATGTCCATGAAGTGACACTAGACACAGGAGTGCCTGTACATAAGGTGACTGACAGGAAATGATGTGGTTGGGGGTGTGGAGGGGTGGGTTAGAGGGTGGAGGTGTTGATCAGACTTACTGCTTGGAAAAAGTAACTGGTTTTGAGCCTGGTTGTCCTGTTGTCACTGAAGGAAGTGGGACAAACAGTCCAGGAATAGGTTGGGTGGGATTGTTCGTGATGTTATTAACCCTTTTCCAGCACCGTTCTATATATATATATATATATATATATATATATATATATTCTTGATGGGTAGGCTGGTGCTGGTGATGCGTTGGGCAGTTTTGACTACCCATCGTACAGGCTTCCTGTCTGCCTCAGTGTTTTCCATACCATGTAATCTTACAGCTAGTTAGGATCTTACTCTGCACATCTGTAGAATCATCGATTCCTCCCCAGTTTTTAATCTCTCCCCATTCGAATTTGTTTGACTTTATATTAATGACACCATGCTGGCAGTCCTGTGGATTAATCTGTCCTGCTTTTCCTATACTGCAGGTGTTTCGGCTTACCTTTCCTCGTCTGTTTTCCTTAAAACTGACTCCTTGTTTCCTGTATCCAGAAGTTCAGTTGTTGTACATATATCTTCTATTTTCAACTCAAACCCTTGTAGTTCAAAACAGTCCTTTGTATTGCTTTTAATTTCATTTAGATACAGGCTCTTCCAATTACCCCGTCACCCAATCATACTGTGTGACCAATTAACCTAACTGGTGTCTGTGGAATGTGGAAGGAAACCCACACAGTCATGGGGAGATTACGAATAACAGCAGGAACACGGTGATGGGGAGATCATTATGGTTAATGGCAGGAACTGACCCACACGGTGATGGGGAGATCACGGATAACGACAGGAACTGACCCACACGGTGATGGGGAGATCACGGATAATGACAGGAACTGACCCACACGGTGATGGGGAGATCACGGATAACGACAGGAACTGACCCACACGGTGATGGGGAGATCACGGATAACGACAGGAACTGACCCACACGGTGATGGGGAGATCACGGATAACGACAGGAACTGACCCACACGGTGATGGGGAGATTATGGATAACGACAGGAACTGACCCACACGGTGATGGGGAGATCACGGATAACGGCAGGAACTGACCCACACGGTGATGGGGAGATCACGGATAACGACAGGAACTGACCCACACGGTGATGGGGAGATCATTATGGTTAATGGCAGGAACTGACCCACACGGTGATGGGGAGATTACGGATAACGACAGGAACTGACCCACACGGTGATGGGGAGATCATTATGGTTAATGGCAGGAACTGACCCACACGGTGATGGGGAGATTACGGATAACGACAGGAACTGACCCACACGGTGATGGGGAGATCACGGATAACGACAGGAACTGACCCACACGGTGATGGGGAGATTATGGATAACGACAGGAACTGACCCACACGGTGATGGGGAGATCATTATGGTTAATGGCAGGAACTGACCCACACGGTGATGGGGAGATTACGGATAACGACAGGAACTGACCCACACGGTGATGGGGAGATCATTATGGTTAATGGCAGGAACTGACCCACGGTGATGGGGAGATTACGGATAACGACAGGAACTGACCCACACGGTGATGCGGAGATCACGGATAACGACAGGAACTGACCCACACGGTGATGGGGAGATCACGGATAACGACAGGAACTGACCCACACGGTGATGGGGAGATTATGGATAACGACAGGAACTGACCCACACGGTGATGGGGAGATCATTATGGTTAATGGCAGGAACTGACCCACACGGTGATGGGGAGATTACGGATAACGACAGGAACTGACCCACACGGTGATGGGGAGATCATTATGGTTAATGGCAGGAACTGACCCACACGGTGATGGGGAGATTACGGATAACGACAGGAACTGACCCACACGGTGATGGGGAGATCACGGATAACGACAGGAACTGACCCACACGGTGATGGGGAGATCACGGATAACGACAGGAACTGACCCACACGGTGATGGGGAGATTATGGATAACGACAGGAACTGACCCACACGGTGATGGGGAGATCATTCTGGTTAATGGCAGGAACTGACCCACACGGTGATGGGGAGATTACGGATAACGACAGGAACTGACCCACACGGTGATGGGGAGATTACGGATAACGACAGGAACTGACCCACACGGTGATGGGGAGATCACGGATAACGACAGGAACTGACCCACACGGTGATGGGGAGATTATGGATAACGACAGGAACTGACCCACACGGTGATGGGGAGATCACGGATAACGACAGGAACTGACCCACACGGTGATGGGGAGATTATGGATAACGACAGGAACTGACCCACACGGTGATGGGGAGATCATTCTGGTTAATGGCAGGAACTGACCCACACGGTGATGGGGAGATTACGGATAACGACAGGAACTGACCCACACGGTGATGGGGAGATTACGGATAACGACAGGAACTGACCCACACGGTGATGGGGAGATCACGGATAACGACAGGAACTGACCCACACGGTGATGGGGAGATTATGGATAACGACAGGAACTGACCCACACGGTGATGGGGAGATCATTCTGGTTAATGGCAGGAACTGACCCACACGGTGATGGGGAGATTACGGATAACGACAGGAACTGACCCACACGGTGATGGGGAGATTACGGATAACGACAGGAACTGACCCACACGGTGATGGGGAGATCACGGATAACGACAGGAACTGACCCACACGGTGATGGGGAGATTATGGATAACGACAGGAACTGACCCACACGGTGATGGGGAGATCATTCTGGTTAATGGCAGGAACTGACCCACACGGTGATGGGGAGATTACGGATAACGACAGGAACTGAACTCGGGTCACTGTTGCTGTCGTGCTAACCTCTACGCTGTGTGTTGCGTGTGAAGTTCTTTTAATTCATCATATGAATCAGACATTCATACATCTCACCTTGTGGAGGCTCTTTAGGAAACGAAGTGTTGTCTTTTTTTGAGGCAAGGAGCGTGGTCACTGTTTGAAATTGTTATCTTGTATTTCCCTCTCCAAGGATGCTGACCAAACTGCTGAGTTTTTCTAGGTTTTTATTCGTCAGATTTCCTCAGCTTCAGTAATTTGATCTTACTGTAGTTTCTCTTTATTGTAAGCTGCATTTAACTTAATAACTTTGTAAATGGAAAAGTTGAAGCTGTTGTGAGAGATTTTGGTGAAGTACGAGAGGAGGACCAACTTCACTCCCCCTACACTACTGTTCCCACAACCATCTGTGGACTCACTTTCAAAGACTTTTCATCTCATGTTCTCAATATTTATTGCTTATTTATTATTATTATTTGCTTAGTTGTCTTTTGCGCATCTTGTGGTATACGGTTTTTCGTTGATTCTGTTGTTTCTCTGTATTTACAGTGAATGCCCACAACAAAATGAATCTCAGGGTTGCATGTGGTAACATATTTGTACTTCGATAATAAATTCAACTTTAAACTTTGAGCTTTGATAACTAGAAAGCAGAGAGATGGTAAAGTGCCCAGAGGGGGCAGCGGATTCCCTATTGGGCCATAGAAAAGTACAGCACAGAAGCAGGCCTTTAGGCCCATCAAGTCCATTACCATTTAAGCTGTCTACTCCCATTGGCCTGCACTGGGGCCATCATCCTCCATTACCCCTATCATCCATGTACCTATCCAAACTCTTAAACCTTGAAATCGTGCTGGCATGCACCACTTTCTCTGCCAGTTTGTTCCACACTCACACTCTCTCAGCCCTCAGAGTGAAGAAGTTTCCCCTCACGTTTCCCTTAAATGTTTTACCTGTCACCCTTAACCCATGACCTCTGGTTGTAGTCCTACTCAGCTCTCACATCAAGAATGAACCAGAAAATTATAGGTTTCAAAGGTACATTTAATGTCAGAGGAATGTGTACAATATACATCCTGAAATTCTTTTTCTTTGCTATCATCCACGAAAACAGTGTCCCAAAGAATGAATGACAGTTAAATGTAAGAACTCCAAAGCTCCCCCCTCCCACTCATAAGCAGCAGCAAGCAACAATCCCCCCCCACCAGCAAAATAGCATCAGCGATCCCCACCGAACACTCAAGCGTGGAGCAACGCATCAATAAAGACACAGACTTGCAGTACCCCAAGGACTACTCATTCACCCGGTAATTCGACATACCACAGGTTCTCTCCCTTCCTAATAAGGGAGAAAGGGGTGTCTCCATTTCACAGTGAGAGGGGAGACGTAACAAACAACTCGCTGATTTACGATGTTAAAGTCCATTGCATCACTTTTTCTGAACTCTGTGCCCAAGGAACTCAGGTCTCTGGGCACACAGCCAGCAGCCAGCTTGCTGCTTTCGATCTTCCGTCTCCCACAACACACTGATTTCCTGCAGAGGCACTGACCACGAGTCCATCGGCTTCCAGAGCCTCGAAATCCCGGAACTCCGAAGGCCACATCCTTGGTATCTCGAATAACAGCCATTCGCGAGACCCTGAGAGCAGGTCCCATTCTGGCAAAGAACTGAGTCAGCGTGTAACTCTGCATCTCCCAAAGAACCCTGAAAGGGAAAAATAAAGATATTAACGATAGAAATAGAGCTGCTTCCGAAGCTGCACGCAAGGGAGTTGCCATTAGGTGTCATTAGCTCCTGAGCTCCATATTCAACTACTGATGTCACCAGCCTGACATTGGTAACTTTCTAACCACTGATGTCAGGCGCGCCAGCCTATGATTTCCTGCTTTATTCCTAGAGCCTTTCCTAAACACTGATACAACATTAACTATCCTCCTATCCTCCAGCACCTCACCTGACGCTGAGCTTTGGAAAATTCGCATGTCGGAAGCTATAACTTGCGAAGAGATAATGGATGGACAGTAGAACCTGTAGTTGTGAATTCCATGGCACGGAATCCATGCTAACCATCAAACACTCAGAAACTGCTGGGAAGTGGGAGTCATTCAGAAAAAGTCAGCACTGACTCAGAGGGCCGAGTGGCCTGCTTTCGCATTGCCACATCACTCAGATGAAAGCTGAGCCATCCTCACAGTTATAAAAAGTGGAAACTAATCAGTTTCACCACTTGCATCCCCATCTGTTAACCTAGCTCAGTATTTAAGGGTAAGATCTTTAAGTATTCAATAAAGTTAGAAAAACTGAATTTATAGAAGCATTTAGCTGTGTTGCAGGAATACATTATTTTGACTAGTAGCCAGTTATATTGTACTCAGCAAAAGCTACGAGATGTGAGGGACCCTCACCATCCAGGCCATGCCTGCTGATTACAATCATCAACGGGGGCAGTACACGCACCTAACGTTTATGAACAGCTTTGTCTCTGCCATCAGATTACTCAACAGTTCATGAACCTGTGACTACTACCTCGCTATTTCTTTCTTTTGTACTATTATTTTTAAAAATGTATCAGAACTTGTGATTTTTATGTACTACATTGTACCGCTGCCGTGAAACAACAAATTTCACAGCCTGTGTCCGTGATAATGAACCTGATTCTGATCTTGACCGTGGCGGAGAATGCCGATGCTCCAGCAATGACTTTGTCCTGTCTCAAGTTCAAGTTGAGCCATACATGTGTATACCACCAAATGAAACAACGTTCCTGCGGATCAAGGTGCACAATGCAGTGCATGGAACTCACACACACAACACAACAAATATATGATACGAGTTAAAAAATAAACAGGGTAATGCTACTGGTGCTTCATACGTGAGGAGACCTGAGTGTTGGCGGGGAGTTCAGTAGTCTGACGGTCTGGGGAAGAAGCTCTTTTCCATCCTAGCAGTTCTTGTCCTAATGCCACAGTATCTCCTGCCTGATGGTTGGGGTCAGAGACTGTTAGACCGACGGGAGGGGTCACTGACAGTGTTACGTAGAAAGTGCTTCAGAACAGTATCTCTGAGTGGAAGAGAGCTCCCGATGACCCTCTCAACAGTCCTCACAATCCTTTTAAGAAAGTATGTCCTACCTACCTGCCTAAAAGTCACATCCAGTTGAATGAAAAAGAAGTCTTGATCGGAGCTTAGTCATAGTAACAGTGTGAATGTTTTCAGCTTTCCCAGATGTTCTGTATTGTGACTGCTGTGTTCCCACCATCCCGATGCACACCCACCTGGAAGTCACTCCTCGCTCCTCGAAGATCTCTGGCATTTCTGGCTGCAGTGATGCAGTGTCGCAGGGGTCTGCAAGCAGCAACAGGAGTGTTGATATAGTGATAGGTGAGTGCTGGAATCAGTCTGAACCTTCTGAAAACTCTTCCTTTCTTGCAGAGGTGGAGGGAGAACTGATTGGCTTTATCTGTCACGCGTACACCGAAACACGGTGAAATGCATTGTTTGTGTCAGCCCGAGTCTGTGCTGGGAGCAGCCCACAGTGTCATCGTGCTTCTAAAGCCAACTCACTAACCCTAACCTGCACGCGTTCGGAATGTGGGAGGGAACCCTGGCAGTCATAAGGAAAATGTACAAGCTGGAATTGAACCCTGATCACTGATACTGTAAAGGGGTACATTAGCTGTTACACTGCCATGCCAGCCTGGGGGTTGCACGTAGCAATTTGTATCAGTAAATTGATTTATTGTTGTTACATCTGCTGAGATACAGTGAAAAACTTGTCTTGCATACTGTTCATGCAGATCAGATCATCACACAGAGCACTGAGGTAGAGCAAGGTAAAACGATAACAGAATGCAGAATAAAGGGTAACAGTTACACAGAATGTGCAGTGCAGGCAGTAAGATGCAAGGGCCACAACAAGATAGATGATGAAGTGAAGAGTGTACTAGGATCCATTAAATAGAAGCTATCCGTGAGCCTGGGTGGTAAGTGCTTTCAGCGTTTTCTATCTTGTGCTTCATGGGGAGGATCTACCTCGGGGAGGTGGGAGCTGGAAAGTGAAACAGTTTAAGGGAGGGCTGATGAGATTAAGTGTAGAGTCTGAGTTGTTAATGTTGGACAGTTGTGATATATGGGGATGAGGAAATGGCAGGTTTAATCCAGCCATGGGAGTGAGTGGGAATGAGGTCAAGAGCTGTCCTGCAGTGAGTGTTGAAGAAAGAATGTGAGAGCTATGCCATTGTGCTGATCTTGCACGTGCACCAGCAGGGAAGCCGGTGATGGACAACAAACCTGCCTGTCGCGTGCTGCTACGGAAAGAGGTGCTGCGACTGGTCGTTAATCTCAGCAGCTCTGTTGGGACAAAGGGCCACGAAACCGGGCTGTTGACGTAAGAACTGATTTCTTTGTTACACTCGCCATATCCCTTCCTGGGTCCGTGGCATAAAAAAATGGTGGGAACCCCTGTTTTTAGAGCATCTGACATGTCTGGCGTTGGGATAGCAGAAAATTGCATTAAGTAGCTGATCATAAACACAAGACTCTGCAGGTGCTGGAAATGTTGAGCAACACACACAAAATGCTAGAGGAACTCAGTAGGTCAGGAGGCATCTGTGGGAGAAGGGAGCAAATAAACAGTCGATATCTTGGGCTGAGGCCCTTCGTCAGAACAGGAAAGGAAGGGGGCAGAAGCCAGAATAAGGTGGGGGGAGGGGAAGGAGTACACGCTGGCAGGTGATGGGTGGGTAGGGGAGGGGAATGAAGTAGAAAGCTGGGGGGGAGGAATCATTTTCCCATTCCCATTCTCACATGTCGGTCCATGGCCGTCTCTAATGCCATCATGAGGCCAAACTTAGGCTGATGGAGTAACACCTTATATTCTGTCCAGGAAGCTTTCAACCTCATAGTCATAGTCATACTTTATTGATCCCGGGGGAAATTGGTTTTCATTACAGTTGCACCATAAATAATTAAATAGTAATATGTAAATCATGCCAGGAAATAAGTCCAGGACCAGCCTATTGGCTGATGTAAAGGGCTGAAGGAGGAGGAAATCCATTCCCCCTTCTCTACTCCCTTGCCCATCACCTCCTTCTGTGCCCTTCCTCCTTTCCGTTCTCCCATGGTCCACTCTCATCTCCTATCAGATTCCCTCTTCTTCAGCTCTTCTTAACAGGACTGTTTATTCCCTGCTATATATGCTGCCTGATCTGCTAAGTTCCTCCAGTATTTTGTGTGTGTAGATTAAGTAGTGTGTACATGATTTAATCCTGGCATTTACAAATGGGTTGCTGGGCTCAGCATCTAACAGAGGGTGTAACCTCCCTCCTAAGCATTTAAGGGTTCAACCAGACTGTCCACTGACCATGCTTCCTGCACTCTTTCCTTAAAGCATTACAAGCCCTGCTTGAACCAAACCCTTAATCAATTTGAACCTCTCTACGTGGAGAATCCCAGGAGGCCTGTGATCTCACTTGACTTCCCCTTCCTCCTGTCACTGGATCTCACATTTAGACTGAATAAATTCTTTCAGCATAACACTTACAGGTCCTCGCTGAGGAACCAATGTCAAAGTTCTTTGAGAGCTTGCTCCCGTATTTGTTTGTTTACTCACTGGAATATGGCAGGGAACAAAACCGCACCACCCAGCAATCCACCCACTTAACCCCAGCCTAATCACAGGACAATTCACCTACTAACCAGTACATCTTTGGACTGTTGGAAGAAACCAGAGCACTAAGAGGAAACACATAGGTCACGGGAGAGAACAAACAAACCCCTTAGAGGATACTGGAACAGAACTCCAAATTCTGCCCTGAGCTGTAGGATTGTTGTGTGTGTATATAACATGCCGGAACAGGGAGACCCACCTAACTGAGGGAGAGATGTTCCCCGCTACCCCCCCCCCCCCCCCCCGGTGATTGTTCATTCTGTGTCTGCTTGTCAAAGCAGCTTTACCTGTGTTGTTGTCATCTGAACCCTTGTTCTGTTTCCATTTCCCAGGATAAAGGAAAAGTTTCCTCATGCTTTCGATGACATCTGCCTGTATTCTGAGGTCTCCCACCTCCTGGCCACCTGCACCTTCAGACTCCCCTCCCGAAGATTTATCCAAGAACTCTTCCAGGACGTTCAGTTCCAGCCAGTAAGTTCCTAATGATGTGTGCTTCTCAGCAGCATCACTCTTCAGAGAGAACTCTACACTGACTTCCATGGTCAAACTTGTGAATTTCATGAGTATCCATAATAGTTTCTGAAACTGTCTGACAGAAAGGAAAAAGAGAGGCGGCTGTACTTGATCCAGACTGATACAGACCTGCTAATGGGATGGTGATTTGGCTGAGGTGCGGAGCAGAAAAGCAGAGTTTGAATGAGCCTGTTTAAACGTGGGCCAGCCCACAGGTGGAATATACTGTGCTGTGGGGTTCCATATTAGATGTACTTGTTTTTGTTGCCCTTCTGTGAAGGCCCAAGAGAGGGTGCAGAAACAATTCACTAACCTGGTCCAGAGGTGAGGTATTTCAGCTCCAGGGTTAGACCGGAGAAGCTAGACTCTTCTCCTTGGGGTAAAGGAGATGGAGAAGATCGGTGACAGTGATGGTCTGATTCGGATAAACAGAGGGCAGTCTCTGTCCGTTAGTGGATGATCCAAGGACCAGGGAGCTGAAATTTAACATTTGGGAAAACGTATAAGAAGGAAGTGAGGAGAAACTTTGAGACTGGAATTTGCTGACTGAAAAGGGAATGAGACTGCTGGTGGAGCCACCTCCTGTGTTGTAACAGTTAGCGCTGTGCTCTGACCTGCTCCAGCCTGCTCTGCAGGGTGATAGCAGTGCAGAATTACTAGAGGAAGTTGGCCAGGGCTTTTCCCTTCGGAGTGAAGGAGGATGAGAGGTGACTTGGTAGAGGTGTACAAGGTGCATAGGTTGAGTGAAAAGCCAGAGACTTTTTCCCAGGGTGGAAATGGCTAATATAGGGGGCATAATTTTAAGGTAATTAGAGGAAAGTATGGGAGGGGGTGTCAGACGTGGGTTTTTTACAGAGTGTGGTGTGTGTTTGAAACATGCTGCCAGGAATAGTGGTAGAGGCAGATACATTAGGGGCATTTAACTGCTCTTAGATGGGTACAAGGGTGAAAGAACAATATGCGGGAGGGAAGGGTTAGATTGATCTTGGAGAAGGTAAAAGGCTGGGGGTTCGGCACTGCGCTGTAGTGATCTGTGTTCAGAGGAGACACTTAGAAACATAGAAAACATACAGCACAATACAGGCCCTTCGGCCCACAAAGCTGTGCTGAACATGTCCCTCCCTTAGAACTACCTAGGCTTTACCCATAGCCCTCCGTTTTTCTAAGCTCCATGTAGCCATCCAGGAGTCTTTTAAAAGACCCTATCGTTTCTGCCACCGGCAGCCCATTCCACGCACTCACCACTCTCTGCGTAAAAAAACTTAGCCCTGACATCTCTGTACCTACTTCCAAGCACCTTAAAACTATGCCCTCTCGTGCTAGCCATTTCAGCCCTGGGGAAAAGCCTCTGACTATCCACATGATCATCATCTTATACACCTCTATCAGGTCACCTCTCATCCTCCGTCGCTCCAAGGAGCAAAGGCCGAGTTCGCTCAACCTATTCTCATAAAGCATGCTCCCCAATCCAGGCAACATCCTTGTAGATCTCCTCTGCACCCTTTCTATAGTTTCCACATCCTTCCTGTAGTGAGTCGACCAGAACTGAGCATAGTACTCCCAAGTGGGGTCTGACCAGGGTCCTATATGGCTGCAACATTACCTCTCGGCTCCTAAACTCAATCCCACGGTTGATGAAGGCCAATACACCATATGCCTTCTTAACCACACAGTCAACCTGTGCAGCAGCTTTGAGTGACCGGTGGACTCAGACCCCAAGATCCCTCTGATCCTCCACACATTAATGCTATATTCTGCCATCATAATTGACCTACCAAAATGAACCACCTCACACATCAGGGGATGAAGCTAGATAGAAGTTATGAGGGGGCCTAGTGGACACATTAGCTCAGGAAGGAAGATCTGGCATTGGACCATTCTAATGTCAGACGATATTCTGTTTTGGCAGGAAGTATTAAAATAAATCTTACCTCAAGACGAGATGGTAAGTTTTAAGATAGAGAGGGATGTTTTCTGGTTTGTAATCACAGTAGTAATTAGAGCCAGTAAATGTTACACACACAAAGCCCTGGAGGAACTCAGCAGGTCGGGCAGCATCCGTGGAGACGAACAGTTAACCTTTCGGGCTGGGACCCTTCGTCAGGACTGAAGTGGGTGGGAAGGAGAAGGCTGGTAGGTTCCAGGTGAAAAACCAGTAAGGGGAAAGATAAAGGGGTGGGAGAGGGGAAGGAGGGAGGTGATAGGCAGGAAAGGTGAAGAAGGAATAGGGGAAAACACAATGGGTAGTAGAAGGAGGCGGAACCATGAGGGAGGTGGTAGGCAGCTGGAGGAGGGGGCACAGTGAAACTCTGATGGGGGAAGGGAGGGGGAGGGAATTACCAGAAGGTGTAGAATTCAATGTTCATGCCAAGGGGCTGGAGACTACCCAGACGGTATATGAGGTGTTGCTCCTCCAACCTGAGTTTAGCCTCATCATGGCAGTAGAGGAGGCCATGTATGGACATATCCGAATGGGAATGGGAAGCAGAGTTGAAGTGGGTGGCTACTGGGAGATCCTGTCTGTTGTGGCGGACGGAGTGGAGGTGCTCGACAAAGCGGTCCCCCAATCTGCATTGGATTTCACCGATGTAGAGGAGGCCACACCGGGAGCACCGGATACGATAGATAACCCCAACAGATTCACAAGTAAAGTGTTGCCTCACCTGGAAGGACTGTTTGGGGCCCTGAATGGTGGTGAGAGAGGAGGTGTAGGGACAGGTGTAGCACTTACGCTTACAGGGATAAGTGCCGGGTGTATTCAAAATCAGAAAAAATCCAGAAGCTGGACTAAACACGAGAAGTGCTAAAAAAGGGAAATAGAATTGCAAGCGATTCTGCAGATGCTGGAAATCTGAGCAACAGACACAAAATGCTGGAGGAACTCTGCAGGCCAGCCAGCATGAATGGAAATGAATAAACAGTTCACACCACGGTCTTGAAGGGTCTGGACCCAAAATGTCGGCTCTTTATTCCTGTCCATAGATGGCCAGGGCAGATAATGCACCAGGCCGAGTACTCAGAGTGTGCACATCAGCTCACTGATGTCTTCACAGCTATCTTCAACATTTCACTCATCAATCACCATCATCCCTGTACCAAAGAACTGTACACCTTCAGAACGAAGCACCTACTGTCCGGTGGCACAGCTTTGAACAGCTGGTAATGACTTCACATCAAAAACTCCATTCCTGTTACACTGAACACTCACCATTAATCTTACTGACAGAACTGCCCGGCGACAGATACCACAGCATCTGTTTTTCACCTGACCCTGAGACGCCTAGAGAAAAAAGACACTTGGGACAGATTGCGGTTTGTGAATTTCAGTTCTGCATTCAACACTATTGTCCCACCGACCTTTGGTGAACAAACTCTCTCCTCAGTCTGTGCAAATGGGTGTTGAACTTCCTAACCAACAGACCTCATAGAGTACACAATTTTCCCCAAGAATTTCTATGTCCCCATATACAACCCTGAGATTCATTTTCTTGTGGGCATACTCAATAAACCCCTAATAGAATAACAACCAGAATAGAATCAGTGAATCCACCAACCAGTGTACAAATGACAAACTCTGCAAAGACAAAAATAAATAATAAATAAATATCGAGAACATGAGATGACAAGGCCTTGAAAATGAGTCCATAGTTTGCGGGCCTGGGACAAGTGAATTTGGTTCAAAGACCCTGACAGTTGAGAAGCTTGTGATGGCTCCTCCATGTTTTGATGGTCAAAGCAAACATAGAAGGCATTGAGCTTCTCTTGAAGCGAAGCCCTGTTCCCACCCATGTCTCTTCAGCTGATAGCATTCAAACCCTAGCACAGCTATTGAGCATTATTCGTTGATTCAAGTTTAGTCAGGAATAGCCACTGCGCCCATGAGATGGCTTTCCAGAGATGGCAAATGGACCTCTTGTAACTTGGTTGCCAGACCTGAATGCCTCTGAGCTGGCCCTCAGCAGATTGCCCATCTGATGATTCATTCGGGGCTTCTGGCTGGGGAAGACAGGATGATTTTGTGGGGACACTCTCTTCTACAACAGTTTTTACAAAGTCCATGAGGACCATGGTGTATTCATCCAGATCCACAGATGAGTTCTTGAACACGGCCCAGTCCACCGACAGCAGTAAAGCTGACTAACACCTCCACCCCCCAAACACCACTAATGTGTCATTTCCTGTCAGAGCCACCTCATGTAGACACTCCTGTGCCTAGCATCACTTTATGGACATACAATTGATCTATGTATGTAAGCTATCGTATACATTTATATTTATTGGGTTTGTTTTAATGACCGTTCTTTATTGTGTTTTTTTTGTGTTGTATCGGATCTGGAGTAACAAACATTTTGTTCTCCTTTACACTTGTGTACTGGAAATGACATTAAACAATCTTGAAGATGCTGCCTGACCTGACCTGCTGAGTTCCTCCAGCATTGTGTGTGTTAGTAAAAGACAAACATCCAGTGTTTCGTGTGAATTGTTACTGCTTATTGCTGGGGGGGGGGGGGGATTGAATGCACAAGTGGGGAGGGTTGCTTCATGTTCACAAGGTATTAGAAAGGCCACATCTGGAGCACTATGTACACTCTTGGACTCGGTCTTTCTGGCTGAATGTTCACGTGCATAGGGAAGGTTTCCGAGTGTAAAACATGGAATCAGGTGGTTGGTGGAAGGGTTTCTCCCATGAGGAAAGATTGGACAGGGTACGCTTGTATCCACTGGAGTTTGGGGGAGAAAGGAGACTTGATAGTAGCATGTAAGATCTGGAAGAGTAGTGCAGAGTGGAAATTTCTTGTCAGACAGTGGGATCACTATTTTAAAGTAAGGGGGTCTTGTCAGTCTTCATCTGGCAAAGTTGACTATTGCTGTTCCAAATTCAAACTTTCAAATATGTTCACTCTTCTGTCAAAGTCTCTGCGCCCTCCTTTCCCCCACCATCTTCCCCTGAACTCCCCCCCACCCTGAACTTCTCCACCCCCTGGCGATCTGATTGTCTGACCGTGTTTCTGATGTTTGACAGCTGTACGAGGAAGCGGACACTACTCTCACGTTACCAAAGCAGGTGGAAGTGGAACTCATCCTCGAATCCTGACAGATCCCACACCGAAGCAGTCACCACTTCACCAGGCCCGTAGCCAACACCAGCCAGGGTCTACTGGTACTGGCATACTCACCGTTTCCTCTTGTGAGGCTGGAACAGCCACTCAGCATTCAAACCGGCCCCATACGGACAGACCCTGGTCTAGTGTCTGGCTTCATTTAATCTGCTCCCTACAGCCAGACCCTGGTCTACTGTCTGGCTTCATTCACACCTGTCCCATACGGGCAGACCCTGGTTTAGTGTCTGGAATGTTCTTATTTATTTCCCTTTCCTGTCTTCAACGAGAAAGTATTCTCAACACTACTGCGGGTATGAAGAAAACTGGGGCACAGTCCTCAGCATCAGGCACTGCCTGGTTCTGGGTGTTTTGCCTGACCGAATAGATCTCCGCTATTTGGCTGCTGAATGTCATTGCACAGACACACCCTCATCCCAAGCCACCTCACTCCACCAGCACTGCCTTTGTTTAATTCAAATCTGTGCTCGGTCTGTTCAGCACCCTTGTACCAAGGTGGGACTTCTGTGTTTTTCTTTTGTAAACTTTTTACGGTTTCTCGAAAAGGATCTATAATTTTCTGTTTAGTTGAATGAGCAGAGGTTCAATAGGATTGAGCTGATATAACCCTGCTTCACAGGACCTGCGTATCGCAGTTGTACTGTGCTGCCCAGATACTTCGGGCTGAACTAGCATCTTGCCCTTGCTCTAAGCAGATCTCGCACTGTCCTTCTATCATGGGTTCATTGTGAACCAAGGAACAAACCGATCTCCCTGTACGACACACTTGGCATATCGACCACTGGATTAGAGGAATGGGCCGTAACTGAAAGTACGGAAACTGGCCCCTCCATTCAGTCCTATTTAAAACATTTTCCTCCTTCCTTCTGTCCCACAACTATCCAAAGGTGAGTGGGAACCTCTTGCTCCACACCCATGACACATAGGAACCTCTTCGTTCCCAGTCCCTAGGATGTTTCTTTTCCCCAAACCCCAGAGCCTAAGATACATAGGACACTCCTCCGCTTAATGGTTTTTGAAGGTGAAAATCGTGTCATGTCCAAATGACTCAGTTGCAGATTATTGCCAGCTGTTCTCCCAGTCACTACTTGTCTCATGCCTATCTCCACTCCGTCTGTCCTCTGACCCCTGATATGCCCCGGTTTAACTGTATTCACACTTCAGTTGGTTCCCTTCCCCCACGTCTGTAAGCCAATATTGCATGGAAAGAACTCACTGTAAGGAGCAGGAATGGAACAAGCTCCTGTCGGACATAGCTCAGTAAACACATAGGAGTTAGGCCGGCCTCTCAGTGACACTGCAAGACATTTCTGAGTTGACCAAGTCTGGATTCTTCTCAGTATTTCAACCTGTATGGGTGCTCCCTGCAGATGAACCGTTCCTCAGTCTCAGGCAGGCTCCAGCTAGGGATTGATCTGTAGCAGCCTGGCCATGGCGATGGGGAAGCTGGACGGTACGAGTGTGTGAACAAAATGACGCAAAGCCTCCACTCGTGTGACACTAAACGTCTCAACTCCACAACTTACGGATGAGTTGGTACCTTGACCTCTTGGGCTGGATCCATTAGCAATTCAAGTGCTGAACTCCCTTGACGTCTCTGTACCAGGGAGCTTTGGTGTGTGCTGAGGCCTGTTTCAGTTGGAATCTGATGCTCAGCAATGTGACGGCCTAATATTAGTGAGTAGCATTACAGTATAAGGTACCAGCACTGTAACAAAGCCTTGTTGTAATGTAAGGCACTCAGTTTATTGTTGACTGCGTGTGTGAACCAGAAGTTGCACAGGTGGGCTTTACATTCAGCCCATGGAAGTTTGAGATTGGTGATGCTAGGTTTCTCAGCGCCCACAGAGGCTGGGTTCGTCCACTGCTGCAGCCTTAGCTGAGAAAACAAATGGTTTACATGTTTGCAGAATTTGATTTTGAATTCAGATAGAAGAAATTGTTTTCCGCGAGCAGTGAGTTCATGGATTTTGCTAGACTATTTTGTACAAATTATCAGCAGTGATCTCTTAACTGAGTTGTGCTGGCCACTTCCTTTTGCAGTGCTACCTCAAAGTGAAGTCGAGTGAGTGGGGCTCTCGTATGCAGGGTTCTGGTGATCATGTCAGTTGCGTGTTAGTGTCTCTAGGTGGGCTGCCTCTCACCAGGTCTAATGCAGGAAGCTGCAGCAGTGCCTTTTCTGTCGAAAGGTTCTCAGCACTCGGGAGAATGCATGTGTCGTGGATCTGATTCTGAAGATGACATGGGGGTTCTGGTGTCAGTCACTTGAAGCTGCAGAAACTTCTACATCTCACCAGAACTCTGAGTGGTTATAATGTTTTCACTCCCAGACGTACAGCAACCAGTAGTGAAGAGAGAATTCAGGGATGGGTTCAGGACAAGGTGCTATTTCATTTTAAAAGGTCCATTACCACCCCCCCCCCCAAGTTGTGGGAAGGAAGTTGCTTATGGAATCCCTGAAAGATGGTGGAAGGAGTCTTCACCCCTTCCCCCTACAGCCCACGAGTACCAGGTCTTCCATCTGCTTGGCCTCCCCATTCCATTGAGGCTTGAGAGTGCACAGTACAGAACACTAATAAAGTTGACCAGTCAACAGTGGTGGTGACCACCTCAGTGACAGATGATTTTTAAACCACCTTAAGATAGGCAGCATTTTGCTATTAACTTTATCATCTTTGCCACATCTTGTCTCCCGGGTCTTATTGGTAAGATTGTGCAGGAACCCTCTTTTGTCCTGTAGTCTGTGTGTACTTTTGTTTCTGCTTAATCTTCGAATCTTGTGCTCTCAGTTACTCTTTCCATCTCGCAAACCCGTAAGCGCTTCCTCCCAAGACTGGAGAATTAGGTTGAAAAGAATTACTGATCTCAAATTGCACGGACAATACAGCTGATGTTCCTTAATCCAGCAAGCCTATTTGCTATTTTGAGGTATTTAGAAGGGGAAGGAATTGAAGTTGAAGGCAAATGTCTGAATGAGAGCGAGCGCATGGAGGGTGGTCATTGTGAATGTGTTTGGTTTTGTCTCAATGTAATAAGCTGCTACATTATTGGGATGTTCTGGTGTCCAGCACTCACTGAACATTTACCTGATTTGTATGTAAACCTGTAACATAGTCTGATTAAAAATAAGAAATTATTTATATTTTCCATAAGAGAATATTTCATAAAGCTGTGTATAATTTAAATAAAGCAGAGTGGCTTTGGAGAGTAATGTTTCCTTTGCGTTGCCACGTTGTGGTTTCTTTGTATAGTGTGTACAGTCTGTTTCTGGGCATTTACCCCCGATCATAAGAACTTATCAAAGGGATGCATTGTTAATTAACAATAAAAGCAAATATATCAAATTTATGGCAGCCCGTGTCCTATCATTGCTCCCACACACACTTAATCCAGGAAAATATTCCCTCCCACCTCATGATCACTGTGGCACTTCCTTATTATCAACAGAAAAGGTTGGGTCATCTTTTCATGAGATTTGTGTGTTAAATTCTAGATCTGTGGTTTTGTGCGTGGGAGAACCTTCAACAACTTGTACTGCTGGTGTGATTGATGTTCTGATCCCCTAAGCCAGTGCCTATCAGAAAAGGTGGTGTATAATATTTATCTAGCTCGCTCATAATACTTTCCATTACAGGGGTCACAGTTTGAGGATAAGGGGGAAGCCTTTTAGGACCGAGATTAGGAAAAACTTCACACAGAGAGTGGTGAATCTGTGGAATTCTCTGCCACAGGAAACAGTTGAGGCCAGTTCATTGGCTATATTTAAGAGGGAGTTAGATATGGCCCTTGTGGCTACGGGGATCAGGGGGTATGGAGGGAAGGCTGGTGCAGGGTTCTGAGTTGGATGATCAGCCATGATCATAATAAATGGCGGTGCAGGCTCAAAGGGCTGAATGGCCTACTCCTGCACCTATTTTCTATGTCAGAGAGAATGTGGACAATGTCTGCAGAGTGAACTCCCACAAATACCAGAAACTGCGTCCTTGTTTTATTGTCATTCAGTAAGAACTATTGAAAGGGGTAACCAGCCTCTGCACAGCCCTCCTTAATCAGACAGCAGTCTTCATGTTGTATTATGACAATCAATAAGGACTTTTAGACCCATTACTATCACAGAATGAGAAGTCCAGCTTTCTAAATTATACTTACAATGGCTGTGGTATTAAACACACTGAATACATATCATGGCAATAATTAAAACCTTTTATTTAAAAGAAAATTCCAGCAGTTACAGGTAAGTGTTACATTATTTAAGTTGTAGTGTAATAAGTTCAGGACAATAACTCCTCACTTCAAATACCTTGCAACTAATGTCAAGGGGCCTCAAACAGTCCATTTGAGGTACAAAAAGCTTCTTGATCTGTCCCCAAGGCTGCATATTCAGAAGAGGGAAGAAATACAAGTCTTGGTTTACACAGAGATTAATCAAGATAAAGGTGCTAAGTTTGTCAGTCTTTGCCTCTTGGACGTTATTAGACTGAGCAATAGCAGCAGAATAGATATTCACTAACCCTGTACTTTGCCTTCATACAACAGGCTAACTGCTACTGAATATATTATACATAGAATTATAGAATAACATTTTCATCCTGGGTACATCTGTTTGAAACTGGTCAGACTGGCAGAATTTGCCAGATTACTCTGGACTCCTGAGGTCTCCTGTATTTTTTCCATGTGTAAAAAAATAACTGATTTATTAATGTGCTACATAAAATCTATTTTAAAACAAAGCTATCTGATTAAATTCCTGATAGTAATATTTAATTACATACAACTTCCAGATCAATACCACCTAACTGAAAGATCTGGCTTAGTGTGGGTAAAAAAAAACTTCCCTATGTAAAATGGTTAAGTCATCAAGTAAATGCTGTACAATTTTTCTTCCCTAACTCAACAGGAAAGTAACAAAAATAGTGGGTTTCACATTAACTGGACAAACTACTTCAAACAGCTACTGCAGAGATTGGAGTTCAGTAATGAAATCAGTGTCACAAACAAAAAACACATTTTGAAGGTCTCTCCTCCCCAGATAGCTCAGAGAATGTCTCTAGTGCAGGGGAATTCCCAATCATGAGGCAACCTCTAAGTTGACTTCCTTTGGGTCTATTAAAAGGTAAATTCAGGGGTAAACAATAATAAGCAAATTGCAGCTCATGTAGAACAGCAAAGTTAAAGTTTAATACCCACTGCAACAGCAATGTACAACAAACTGCAACAGTGTAAGTTTGGAACTCATTTCTAGAAAAAAAATTCAAACTAGTTACAATTCCAAAGCTCTTCACTGACAGGAACATCCTTGAGTTTGCGGACAGATGATGTAATTAAACAATGGTAACACTGCAGCCCTGAGTATATTTACTATCGGTGTGAACATCTGATTTACCAACCACGAGGAGCAATTTAGACATATACAAGTGGCTTGGTACTTCAGTCATCCAGGATGAGAACAGCTTGTAAATCTGTTGTGATTCTGTACATTCTGCAAATGTCTGTACTTACCGCTCCAAGGTGAACAGCTCTACAGTAAACCTTCCCAGCATCTGAATATACAGAAAACGTGCCCCTTGGTCACACCAATCTCTATGGCCATTTGACTGCATTCTACATTTGTCTATTCAAGTGCCTACATGTAGCACTGAATCAGATTTACATTCCAAGTATTAACCATGTTCCATGGAATAAAAACCAACTCCTCAGATCTTTAAACCTCCTTCTGGTGAACATTGTAGGACTGGAATGTGGGGTGACACTTGCAGGCTGCCCGCCAGAACATCCTTGAGTTGTTAACAAAACTCTTGTGTGATACAGCTACCAAGGGAAAATGTTTCGACCATTTACCCTGCATGTTAATATGCACTGAAAGCCACCTCTCCTCCACAACTTTCCACCTTTTACACTGGTGTATTTCTTTACCTATCCGCTGAGCACTGCATTCCAATCTGCCCATCTGTTAATGGTCCACCGCTCACCTAATCGTGTCTAAATCATGACGTGACAACCATTCAATTTCACACTGCTCATTGTGTACATTCCTTTCTACCTCTGGCCAATTTTGGATAAAATTTTTCATGGATCTCATGGGCATCTACTCAGCTGATGAGTGAGCATCAAAAACTTAATTTTTATCTGCCCTCAATACTGAACACTTATTGGACCCGAGTTATAAGGGTGAATCAGTTAGGAAATGAGGGGTGATTAGATATGGGTATAGGTTCAGAGAAACTAAACTAAAGGTGAAGTGTTTAAGGGGAACATAGGAGGAACTGCTTCACTCGGGGTGGTGAGAGTGTGGATGAGCTGTCAAGAGGAAGTGGTGATTGTGGGTTTGATTGCAACATTTAAGAGAAGTTTGGATAAGTACATGGATTTAGGGGGAGGGGTATGGGTTGATGGGACTAGACAGAATAGATTAAATGGGCTAAAGGGCCTGTCTCTGCTATAGTGCTCTATAACAAATGCTGAGCTCTTCTGGCCCTCTGGTAGAGAAGCCTCTCCTTTGGTTGCAACAAATGACATAACAGACTCAGTACAGCTGTAACTCTCCACACTGTCTGTATTCACCATGCACTTTCAACACTGCAGAAAAGGCAAATGGTTATTGTTGATTGGAAATCTAGGTATATGCAGTACTATATTCAGTAATTTATAAGATAATTGAATAATCAAGCTGACATTACATATTTACAGCAAACATCCGTACCGACTCCAGATGTACATCACAGGAATGATACATCCCACTCTCTGGAGCTGTGAATATTTTACCCAGTTACTCTACACCCTCACTGCTCTTGCTTCTGGTATCACAGAGTTGGTCTGTAGTAAATCAGAGGCGTCAGCAAGTGCACAAACGGTACTCAAGTTCACCTCCCACTTTTCCAGGGGAAAGTCAGAGTCTGTCCTTCCCATTGGAAGTGCGGAGTGAACAATTCCAGTGATCACAGCCTCCTTTCGAGTTTGAAACAGTTGTTTATGGTTGGCAGAGGATATTTAAGTTTGCTACAGATGATCTTTGCATCATCTTACTGCACTCTGAAGCAAAGCCTTGACCATGAAGCACACAGCTTTTGATAAATGGAACAAAAGCAGGACCAGGGTGATTGCATATCAGCTCAGTCGGCAGAACAATTCTGTTCAGATCCCCCAATCTCCACTACAATCAGCTGCAAGCCAGAATATTTATACACTCAAGGGTGAGTTCCCTTCCCGGAGGGTGTGAGGTTTCTGCTGCCTTTGGATGTGACATGGGGGTCGGTGGACATAGAGGCTGTGAATGTTGAGTCGCAAAGTTTAGTTCAATTTGCCATGTCACACACATCAGTTCAGCTACTGAAGCTGGCTAGCACTTCATGGGGTGATTGGAGCTGTAATATTGCAAGAAACCTGTTGTGTTTAATTCCAAACGGCCTACTCTTCCCACTGACAATCTGACACCTCCCACAGAAGGTGAATGGAAACACCATTCAGATTACTAAGGTAGCATAACTGTTCGTGCAATGCTATTATAGCTCAAGACATCGAGTTTGGAGTTCAATCCCGGCATCATCTGTAAGGAGTTTGAACATCACCCCACGGAATGCACGTCTCCCCCCCCCCACTCCAAAGTAGGTTGATTGATCATTGTAGATTATCCCGTGATTGGGCTAGGGCTAAATCAGTTGTTGGCGGGGCTCAAAGGGCTTGTTCCATGCTGTATCTCTAAATAAATCAGAACAACGATCCCTCAGAATGCTGCATTCACCAGGCAAAACCACCGCACATCTCCTAAAGGTTATATAGAAATATGATTACAATCTAACAGCATTGAACAGAACATTGCAGCAGCAGCAACAGACTGGAGGAACTCTGTGTTGGGGAAATGGATGAGTCTCTGGTGTTTATTCCAGGTTCCAGCATCTGCAGTCTCGTGCTGGTGTCTACACTGGAAAACGAGCAAGTCATTTAACCCACACGACTAACAGAACCTCAGTCTGGTTGTGTTCAGAGACTCACTAAGGAATCTGTTCCTCCATCTACATCAGGCCCCTGGGAACCTTGGAAAACAGCCATAACGTGGACTTTCTCACTCTGCACTGCTGAGGGACGGAGGAGATTCCCACTGAGCAAAGATTAACAGTGACGGTTTAAAACTGGGGCTCTCTGTTCCCATCTCACCCCCCACTCCCTCCCCCAGCTGAGGTCAGAGGAACTGTAGGAGCTTGAAGACATTCAGGAATGGAAGAAGGGAAGAGACCACATTTTGCCGTTGGGTTTCAGTTCATCCCCCAACATATTCTCTGGAATCAAGAAAGCTTGGGAATTGATGGAGGTCGGGCTGCCAACAGATTCAGGTTCCGACGGTGGCAAATCTCCGGTATCAAGGGTGCGGGGTTTGTTATGCATCTGAGGCTGATAGCCATTGACATGCAGTGTTAGGTCAGGTTGCCGCCTGTGCAGCGTAGGATTAGTGGCTAAATGGACCTGGGGCTGATAGCCCGACTTGACGATGACGTCCATATCATCCTCCATCTGATCTGCCCCTTCCGTCTCCTGTTGGAACAGGGTGGGGCCCCGTATACTGGTGTACGTTACTTCACTGGGGTAAACACACGGCATTAATGGGGCTGCCGCTTCGAACGCTGGATTTGGCTCCCCTGACAGTTCCATCGATGTGCTACTTTGCTGGTATGACAGGACGCCATGTTCCTGAATCTCATTTTCAGAGTTATCCTCCAATATGACCTCATCCTGTTCTCTCTTCAGGCAGGTATTACCGTCTGCTTCGATTGGTTTGCCTTCAACAACCTGCACTTCATTGGGTGTGCAGTCTTTCGGCTCCAGGGTTTTACATAAATTGACTCCCTAGAAAGAAAACGGAGGAAAAATAATCGGAGGATGTTTTCCACTTTGAATGTGAGTGTTTGTCAGCTAGTATCTGCTTTAGCCTCTGTTATCCACACTTACTGAGCTACTGGTAAATCAGTTTATCATTCTCACTTGCATTGGGGTTAGGACAGCACAGTAGTGTAGTAATTAGCAATCTGCATTAAATTCCTGCCGCTGTCCCCATACCTTCTCCCCCATAGCCAAATGAGCTGCCTCTGGAACTGAATGTGGGTTCTAGTGTAGATCAGACGTACAGGTTAGTAAGCTGCGGGCATGCTATGTTGGCAATGGAAGTGTGACAACATTTGTAGGCTGCCCCAAGCACATCCTCGGATTGTGTTGGTCATTGACATAAACAAAACATACATTTGATGTATATGTGACAAACAAGCTATCCATATTTATCCAAATTTATCCATATTTTTATCTACATTAAAATGCCACTCACTGATAATCCATCGCCTGATTAAATACAAAAGTTAATGAACAAATAATTGTGTAACATGAACAAATCTTCAGATAAAGGATCTTGCATCTTTTGCAAGTATGCATTTTAATGCTAACAAGCACAAATGTATTCTCCCCATGCGCGTGTACGTTTTTCCATAATACAAGGGAGCATCACTGCAAGAAGAAGTAGTACAGGGGTGTGGGGAGGGGGGAGATGTCAGAACTAAGTTTTTGTATTTTACAGATGGGTGCATGGAACACACTGCTGGGGTACTTATAGAGGCAGATAGATAGATCAGGGATAATTAGGAAAACCTTAGGTAGGCATATGGATGATAGAAAAATGGAGGAGGGAAGGGATTGATCTTAAGAGTACATTTGGTACAACAAAGGTCTGTACTGTTCTATCTTCAGTTACATCACTGTGAACAAGGCAACGCATGCACAAAATGCTAGAGCAACTCAGTCGATCAGGCAGCGTCAATGGAGGGGAATAAACAACTGATATTCAGCCTGAGACCCTTCATCAGGACTGGAAAAGAAAGGGGCAGGTGCCAGAATAAGAAGATGCAGGGGAGTGTGGGGGGAAATACATGGAGTAAAATATTCCCTCCATGCTCTACAGCACAGTACCTGAAGAAAGCTTCCATTCCGGATAACTTTGCTGTTCATTGGATCAGGAATATCAGGATAAAATGTGTCTTTGATCCTGGAAAAGATGTTAAGGAGGCAGGAATCAGTGGCACAGACACGAGATTCAGCAGCCACTGGAAATGCAGAGTAACACACAAAATGCTGGAGAAACTCAGCAGGTCGGGCAGCATCTATAGAAATGAATGGAGTGTCGACGATTTGGACCTAGACACTTCATCAGAACACAATCGGTAGTTAGATTCCATCATATCAACAGTGTGTGCTACTCCCAAGCAGATCAACAAGAACCATGGACCGAGGAACAACTATACACCATATACATTTACATGTTTAAGGTGCTGTAACAGATTTGTAGCTCAGGTTGAGGATATTGTTGAGAGGTTCACCGAGCTGACTTGTTAGCTTGCAGACGTTTCGTTACCAGCTAGCAACATCATCAGTGCAACTTCGAATGAAATGTTGGTAATCTATATTATTTGTCTTTTATGTGTCCTGTGGGAGGGGTGGTGGTGTGCGTGTGCGCACATGTGTGCCTTACCAATTATGTAATCCACGATTGGTGATAATTGTTGTCTGTGCTGTGTTTAATCACAGGACACATAAAAGACAAACAATGTAGATCACCAACATTTCATTGGAAGTTGCACTGATGATGTCTAGCTGGGTAACGAAACATCTGCAAGCTAACAAGCCAGGTCGGCCAGCCACTCAACAACAACATTTACATGCATTAGGAATTTGCTGTGGCGTTGTGGCACAACGTACAAAAAACACATTCAACAATTATAAACAGTAATATAAAAACAAGTTACGACTCAAAGGATAGATAGGGAATAAAATATTCATAAATATCAGCATGTATTTACAACGTAAAGAGCATTATCAGAAATAATTTAAACTGTTAACAGTGCGTGGGTAATAGAGGATGGTGGGGGAGGTGAACTAGAATGGTAAATAAGATTAACTGATTTGGGGAAGAAACTTTTTAAGATGGTGTGAAGTTTCTGTTTTAATAGCCCTACAGTGCTTTCCAGAATGGAGCTTTTGGAAAAGGCAGACTTTGCAATGATATTTTTCCTGCCTGATTCTTTGTCCTGTAGTTTTGCAGTGACGGTAGACTGCACCCAGTCTACCATCTTGATTGGCAAGAGCCAATGGGGGCTGTTTCTGTGTGTACACGGGCTGGATCAAGCGCCGCACGGGGGAAAATAGATGCCTGTAAATGCAGGAAAGAGGAGCAGCTCAAACTTAAATATTTGGCACTCATTAGGAGCAGACAGTGTGTCATTAAAATAACAGTCACTTCAGGAAGTGAATCACAAAGGAACTCACCATTCTTGCTTTTGGTAAAAGAAGATACTGAGGACAACGGCAAGCACTATAAATCCGATCAGTGGCAAGATAATCCCGAGGATCAAGGCGATAGCTGATGGCAAAAGAAGCAGCAGATATATTAATAGCAGTGATGATTACTACAGGTTCCTGTAGGAAAGGAACTATTCAGGACCATGCTGAACGCAGCAGGCCAGGCAGCATCTCTAGGAAGCGGTACAGTCGACATTTCAGGCCAAGACCCTTCGTCAGGACTAACTGAAAGAAAACATAGTAAGAGATTTGAAAGTGGGAGGGGGAGGGGGAGATCCAAAATGATAGGAGAAGACAGGAGGGGGAGGGATGGAGCCAAGAGCTGGACAGGTGATTGGTAAAAGGGATATGAGAGGATCATGGGACAGGAGGCCCAGGGAGAAGGAAAAGGGGGAGGGGGGGGAAGCCAGAGGATGGGCAAGGGGTATAGTGAGAAGGACAGAGGGAGAAAAAGGAGAGAGAGAGAGAAAGAATGTGTGTATATAAATAAATAACGGATGGGGTACGAGGGGGAGGTGGGGCATCAGCAGAAGTTAGAGAAGTCGATGTTCATGCCATCAAGTTGGAGACTACCCAGACAGAACATGAGGTGTTGTTCCTCCAACCTGAGTGTGGCTTCATCTTGACAGTAGAGGCGGCCGTGGATAGACATGTCAGAATGGGAATGGGATGTGGAATTAAAATGTGTGGCCACTGGGAGATCCTACTTTCTCTGGCGGACAGAGCGTAGGTGTTCAGCAAAACGATCTCCCAGCCTGCGTTCCCACCCCCCCTCCCCCTTTCCTTCTCCCTGGGCCTCCTGTCCCATGATCCTCTCATATCCCTTTTGCCAATCACCTGTCCAGCTCTTGGCTCCATCCTCCTGTCTTCTCCTATCATTTCGGATCTCCCCCTCCCATTTTCAAATCTTCCTTCAGTTAGTCCTGACGAAAGGTCTTGGCCTGAAATGTCGACTGTACCTCTTCCTAGAGATGCTGCCTGGCCTGCTGCGTTCACCAGCAACTTTGATGTGTGTTGCTTGAATTTCCAGCATCTGCAGAATTCCTCATGTTTGTGAACTCAGGACCATAACACCTTTGGCTTCCATGGCCGTCTATGGCAATGAACTGCATAGATTCGCCACCCTCTGGCTAAAGATATTCCTCCTCATCTCTATTCCTCTATTCTGAGGCTGTGCCCTCTGGTCCTAGACTCACTCACTATAGGATGGGCTTCAATGAGATTCCACTACCCACCACCACCTCCCCCCCCCCCAACCCATTCTTCTCAACTCTAGCGATTACAAGACCAGAGCCATGAAATGCTCCTCAATCCCAGACTCTCCCACCATGGGAAACAACCTTTCCACATCTACTCTGTCTAGGCCTTTCAACATTCAAAAGGTTTCAGTGAGATCCCCCCTCATCCTCCTGAATTCCAGCGAGTACAGACCCCGAGCCATCAAACATTCCTTGCATGATAACCCTTTCATTCCTGGAATCATCCTTGTGAATGTCCTCTGGACCATCTCCAATGCCAGCACATCTTTTAGTCATAGTCATAGTCATACTTTATTGATCCCGAGGGAAATTGGTTTTTGTTACAGTTGCACCTCAAATAATTAGTGATAAAACCATAAATAATTAAATAGTAATATGTAAATTATGCCAGGAAATAAGTTTCCAAGATGAGGGGCCCAAAACTTCTCAATACTCAAGGTGAGGCCTCACCAGTACCTTATAAAGCCTCAGCATCACATCTCTGCTCTTGATTCTAGACCTCTAGAAATGAATGCTAACATGATATTTGCCTTCCTCACCACCGACTCAACCTGCAAGTTACCCTTCAGGGTGTTCTGTACAAGGACTCCCAAGTCGATCTGCATCTCGGATTGCCAGATTTTCTTCCCATTTAGAAAATAGTCCACACATTTATTTCTACCACCAAAGTGCATGACCATGCATTTTCCAACATTGTATTTCATTTGCCACCTTCTTGCCCATTCTCCTAATCTAAGTTCTTCTGTATCCTACCTGTTTCCTCAACACTAACTGCCCCTCCACCAATCTTTGTATCATCTGCAAATTTGGCATAAAGCCATCTATTCCATCATCTAAATCATTTTTATACATCATAAAAAGTGGTCCCAACACCGATCCCTGCGGAACACCACTAGTTACTGGGAGCCAACCAGAAAAGGATCCTTTTATTCCTACTCGCTGCCTCCTACCAATCAGCCAATGCTCTTAACCATGTTAATACCATGGGCTCTTAACTTGGTAAGCCTTGTGGCACCTTATCAAAGGCCTTCTGAAAGTCCAAATATACAACATCCACTGCATCCCCTTTATCTATCCTACTTGTAATCTCCTCAAAGAATTCCATCAGATTTTGTCAGGCAGGATTTTCCCTGAAGGAAACCATGCTGTCTTTGTACTAGCTTGTCCTGTGTCACCAAATACTCCATCACCTCTGACTCTAACATCTTCCCAACCACTGGGCAAAGCTAACTGGTCTGTCCTTTCTGATGCCTTCCCCCTTTCTTAAAGAGTGGAGTAATATTTGCAATTTGCCAGTCCTCTGGTACCATGCCAGAGTCCAATGATTTTTGAAAGACATTTCTAATGCCATCACAATCTCCAACGCTACCTCGTTCAGAGTCCTAGGGTGCAGTTCATCTGGTCTGGGTGACTTATGTACCTTTAGATCTTTCAGCTTTTTGAGCACCTTCTCTCTTGTAAAAGTGCACCCACTTCTCTTCCTTCACACACTACAACATCAGGCGTACAGCTAGTGTCTTCCACAGTGAACATACTTACACTCAGCGGCCACTTTATTAGGTATAGGAGGTACTGAAAAGATGGCTAATGAGTGCATTTCGTAAGTTTTCGTCTAGTGAATAGAGGCCGGGTCCACACAGTTTCTTCAGATTTGATATGGCCAATGACAGTGGAACTACTGGTTTCCCAGACAGAAAATATTAAGCAAAAAAATGTAATTTTATCTTTGCATTTAGCTGTATCCTCTAGGATTGGATATTATATACGATCATGCATTAAGAAATGCCAAAGAACTAGAATTCTGTGCAACCAATGTTATATTTCTGTTTCGGGTGTGGCATTTACAAATGTACAATGTTGTCTTCTATTGGTAGACAACCCCAATTAGAAAATATCAACGTAGAGGAAAATGACCAGATGGCTGCCTTCAACAAAAGTAATTTAATGTCCGCAAAATTTGAACATTGTGATGAGCAGTTAAATAAATCTTCATCCCCTTCCCATTGACTTTGGGTTGGAGACGTCAGGTCCAGAAAACTTATTGTTGTGCTCTGTGGCCACGAGTATACTTAAAGCAGAGGTTGATGGGCCTTGAGTAATCAGTGCCTCAAAGATTATGGGAGGAGGTAGGAGAATGGAGTTGAGGGGGAAATTAAATCAGCCATGATGGAATGATGGAGCACACTCGAATGGCCTAATTCTGTTTCTATGTTACTGATGGTAGCACAGGCTCAAAGGTCCTTAATGATCCACAAAGCACAAATTACATCAAAGAAACACTGGACCCAACAACACAGCCCTAGCAGGCTCCCAAACCTTGACTGTTTGCTGTGGACTTACGGCTGTTTGGCGTGGTTACGGTGACTGCATCGCTGGGACTGTCCCCTCCTTTGGTAAATGCTCTTACTCCAATTTTGTATGTGGTTCCTGGTTCAAGGCCCAAGATCTTGAATGCCCGCTTGTCAGGATGAAGGACGACATTAGCCGACTCATTGCCTGTGGCAGTGACAGAAACATAAGGTCAGACCGCTGGGCCTGGAGCGCAGCAGGCTGATAAACCAGCTTTTCTGAGAGTGTTTTCCACTTATTTCATTTCCCCACTGACCTGAAGATTCCTCCACCCACTTCCCTTTCAAAGTTGGCTACTGAATCTGGTTTTATTTTGTATTTATTTGGAGACAAATCACGGTAACAGGCTTTTCTAGTCAACGAGCCCATGCCACTCAAAGTGACCACTTACGCAGAAGTGTAACACTTAGCGTAACGCTTTACAGCATCAGCAACCCAGGTCTAATTCCTGACAACAATTTGAACATTCTCCCCACGACTGTGCAAGTTTCCTCTGAGTGTTCTGGTTGTCTCCCACGTTTAAAAGACATACGGGTTAGTAACTTTTGGGTGTGCTACATTAGTAATAGAAGCCTGGCGACAGTTGCGGGCTGTCCCCAGCACAGCCTCGGACTATGTTGGTCGTTGACACTAATAACACATTTCACTATGTTTTGATGTACAAATAAAGCTAATCTTATGGGAGGCCACACAGTCACGGGGAGAACATTCCAGACAGTGGCAGAATTAAACCCGGGTCACTGGCGCTGTAATAGCCTTACACTGCCTGCTACCCAAACCCCCTGTTCAACTTCACTCCACAATTCAGTCCCTTAAGTCCAGGCAACATTCAAGTAAATCTCCTCTGCACTCATTAGTTTAAATGAAGATTCCTCATTCACTGTTTAAGTGTTCTCCTGCTTCCTTTAAAAAAATACCTCAAAAGAAGACATGAGGTTGCCTTGGCAGTCAAAGTGAAGGATAATCCAAAGAGCTTTTACAAGTATATTAAGAGCAAAAGGATTGTAAGGGATAAAATTGGTCCTCTTGAAGATCAGAGTGGTCGGCTTTGTGCGGAACCAAAGGAAATGGGGGAGATCTTAATAGGTTTTTTACGTCTGTATTTACTAAGGAAGCTGGCATGAAATCTATGGAATTGAGGGAATCAAGTAGTGAGACCATGGAAACTGTACAGATTGAAAAGGAGGAGGTGCTTGCTGTCTTGAAGAAAATTAAAGTGGATAAATCCCCAGGACCTGACAGGGTGTTCCCTCGGACCTTGAAGGAGACTAGTGTTGAAATTGCAGGGGCCCTGGCAGAAATATTTAAAATGTCGCTGTCTACGGGTGAAGTGCCGGAGGATTGGAGAGTGGCTCATGTTGTTCCGTTGTTTAAAAAAAGGATCGAAAAGTAATCCAGGAAATTATAGGCTGGTAAGTTTAACGTCAGTAGTAGGTAAGTTATTGGAGGGAGTACTAAGAGACAGAATGTACAAGCATTTGGATAGACAGGGGCTTATTAGGGAGAGTCAACATGGCTTTGTGCGTGGTAGCTCATGTTTGACCAATCTGTTGGAGTTTTTCGGGAAGGTTACCAGGAAAGTGGATGAAGGGAAGGCAGTGGATATTGTCTACATGGACTTCAGTAAGGCCTTTGACAAGGTCCCGCATGGGAGGTTAGTTAGGAAAATTCAGTCGCTAGGTATACATGGAGAGGTGGTAAATTGGATTAGACATTTGGCTCGATGGAAGAAGCCAGAGAGTGGTGGTAGAAAATTGCTTCTCTGAGTGGAGGCCTGTGACTAGTGGTGTGCCACAGGGATCAGTGCTAGGTCCATTGTTATTTGTCATCTATATCAATGATCTGGATGATAATGTGGTAAATTGGATCAGCAAGTTTGCTGATGATACAAAGATTGGAGGTGTAGTAGACAGTGAGAAAGGTTTTCAGAGCCTGCAGAGGGACTTGGACCAGCTGGAAAAATGGGCTGAAAAATGGCAGATGGAGTTTAATACTGACAAGTGTGAGGTATTGCACGTTGGAAGGACAAACCAACGTAGAACATACAGGGTAAATGGTAAGGCACTGAGGAGTGCACTAGAACAGAGGGATCTGGGAATACAGATACAAAATTCCCTAAAAGTGTCGTCACAGGTAGATAGGGTCGTAAAGAGAGCTTTTGGTACATTGGCCTTTATTAATCGAAGTATTGAGTATAAGAGCTGGAATGTTATGATGAGGTTGTATAAGGCATTGGTGAGGCCGAATCTGGAGTATTGTGTTCAGTTTTGGTCACCAAATTACAGGAAGGATATAAATAAGGTTGAAAGAGTGCAGAGAAGATTTACAAGGATGTTGCCGGGACTTGAGAAACTCAGTTACAGAGAAAGGTTGAATAGGTTAGGACTTTATTCCCTGGAGCGTAGAAGAATGAGGGGAGATTTGATAGAGGTATATAAAATTATGATGGGTATAGATAGAGTGAATGCAAGCAGGCTTTTTCCACTGAGGCAAGGGGAAAAAAAAGAGGACATGGGTTAAGGGTGAGGGGGGAAAAGTTTAAAGGGAACATTGGGGGGGGCTTCTGCACACAGAGAGTGGTGGGAGTATGGAATGAGCTGCCAGACGAGGTGTAAATGCGGGTTCTTTTGTAACATTTAAGAATAAATTGGACAGATACCATAGAACCATAGAAACTACTGCACAGAAATAGGCCCTTTGGCCCTTGGCTGTGCCGAACCATTTTCTGCCTAGTCCCACTGACCTGCACACGGACCATATCCCTCCATACACCTCCGTTTCTATGGTTCTATGGTTCTGTCCAATTTCAGCTTCCTAAACCTAACGTTTACTTTATTTTCCCTGTTGATTAAATTTAAGTTTGCCCACTTTCCCTACAAACTTGCTGGCACTGAACTAAACTGGCTGGACTGGTATCACACTGAAAGGGTAGATCGCCCATGGTAGAGGGCAGAGATTTAAGATGAGAGGGAGGGGCAAGTGTTTCTCACAGTGTAGCTGGTACCTAGAATGAGCTGCCAGGGGTGGTGGTGGGAGCAGGAACGGTAAAGAGCATCTGGGCAGGTACTTGAATGAGCACGGCATACTGGGACTGACATAGAAAAGGCATGATGGTTAGCACATACATGGTGGGTTGAAAGACCTTTTTATGAACAGCAGCAATGCTTCACTACCAGATGAACTCATCACCTCTGCCTGCTTTGAAAGGGAGAACACAACTACAGCTGTGAAGATCCCTGCTGCACCTGATGACCCTGTGATCTCCGTCTCAGAGGCCGATGTTAGACTGTCTTTAAAGAGAGTGAACCTTCCCAAGGCGGAAGGTCCCGTTGGAGTGTCTGGTAAGGCTCTGAAAACCTGTGCCAACCAACTAGCGGAAGTATTCAGGGACATTTTCAATCTCTCACTGCTACGGGCAGAAGTTACCACTTGCTTCAAAAAGGTAAAAATTATACCAGTGCCAAAGAAGAATAATGTGAGCTGCCTTAATGACTATCGCCCGGTAGCACTCACATCGACAGTGATGAAATGCTTTGAGAGGTTGGTCATGACTAGACTGAACTCCTGCCTCAGCATGGACCTGGACCTATTGCAATTTGCCTATCGCCACAATAGTCAATGACAGATGCAATCTCAATGGCTCTTCACACGGCCTTAGACCACCTGGACAATACAAACTCCTATGTCAGAATGCTGTTCATTGACTATAGCTCTGCATTTAATACCATCATTCCCACAATCCTGATTGAGAAGTTACAGAATCTGGGCCTCTGTACCTCTCTCTGCAATTGGATCCTCGACTTCCTAACGGGAAGACCACAATCTGTGCAGATTGGTGATAACATATCCTCCTCGCTGATGATCAACACTGGCACACCTCAGTGGTGTGTGCTCTACTCTCTCTATACCCATGACTGTGTGGCTAGGCATAGCTCAAATGCCATCTATAAATTTACTGATGATACAACCACTGTTGATAGATTCTCAGGTGGTGACGAGAGGGTGTACAGGAGTGAGATATGCCAACTAGTGGAATGGTGCCGTAGTAACAACCTGGCACTCAACGTCAGTAAGACGAAAGAGCTGATTGTGGACTTCAGGAAGGGTAAGACGAAGGAACACATACCAATCCTCAGAGGGATCAGAAGTGGAGAAAGTGAGCAGTTTCAAGTTCCTGGGTGTCAAGATCTGAGGATCTAACCTGTTCCCAACATATCGATGCAGTTATAAAGTCAAGTCACTTCACTTCTTATTGTCATTTCAACCATAACTGCTGGTACAGAATATAGTAAAAACGAGACAACGTTTTCCAGGACCATGGTGCTACATGAAACAATACAAAAACTACACTAGACTGACTGCATGAAGTGCACAAAACAGTGCAGGCACTACAATAAATAATAATAAATAATAAACAAGACAATAGGCACAGTAGAGGGCAGTAGGTTGGTGTCAAGCCAGGCTCTGGGTATTGAGGAGTCTGATGGCTTGGAGGAAGAAACTGTTACATAGTCTGGTCGTGAGAGCCCGAATACTTTGGTGCCTTTTGCCAGATGACTGGAGGGAGAAGAGTTTGTATGAGGGGTGCGTGGGGCCCTTCATAATGCTGTTTGCTTTACGGATGCAGTGTGTGGTGTAAATGTCTCTAATAGCGGGAAGAGAGACCCCGATGATCTTCTCAGCTGACCTCACTATCCGCTGCAGGGTCTTGCGATCTGAGACGGTGCAATTTCCGAACCAGGCAGTGATGCAGCTGCTCAGGATGCTCTCAATACAACCTCTGTAGAATGTGGTGAGGATGGGGGGTGGGAGATGGACTTTTTTCAGCCTTCGCAGAAAGTAGAGACGCTGCTGGGCTTTCTTTGCTATGGAGCTGGTGTTGAGGGACCAGGTGAGATTCTCCACCAGGTGAACACCAAGATATTTTGTGCTCTTAACGATCTCTACAGAGGAGTCGTCGATGTTCAGCAGAGAGTGGTCGCTCCGTGTCCTCTTGAAGTCAACAACCATCTCTTTTGTTTTGTTCACATTCAGAGACAGGTTGTTGGCTCTGCACCAGTCTGTTAGCCGCTGCACCTCCTCTCTATATGCTGACTCATCGTTCATGCTGATGAGACCTACCACGGTCATGTCATCGGTGAACTTAATGATGTGGTTCGAGCTGTGTGTTGCAGCACAGTCATGGCAAGGCAATGGCAAGAAGTCAAGACAGTGGCTATACTTCATTTGAAGAGATTTGGCATGTCAACAAATACACTCAAAAGCCTCTATAGATGTACCGTGGAGAGCATTCTGACAGGCTGCATCACTGTCTGGTATGGGGGGCGGGGGTGGGGGGCTACTGCACAGGACCGAAAGAAGCTGCAGTGGAGTGGGTTGTAAATCTAGTCAGCTCCATCTAGGGTACTACCCTACAAAGTACCCAGGACATCTTCAGGGAGCATTGTCTCAGAAAGGCAGTGTCCATTATTAAGGACCTCCAGCACCCAGTGCATGCCCTTTTCTCACTGTTATCATCAGGTAGGAGATACAGAAGCCTGAAGGCACACACTCAGCAATTCAGGAACTGTTTCTCCCCCTCTGCCATCCGATTCCTAAATGGACATTGAATCCCTGGACACTACCTCACTTTTTTAAATATACAGTATTTTTCTGTTTTTTGCACGTTTTTTAATCTATTCAATATACGTATACTGTTATTGATTTACTTATTTAGTATTATTTTTTTTTCTCTTCTGCATTATATATTGCATTGAACTGCTGCTAAGTTAACAAATTTCACACCACATACCGGAGATAATAAACCTGATTCTGATTATATGCTGTATAATTCCACAATTCTACACTGAGACTAGAAATAGAGGTCATAGGTTCAAAGGTTCAGTATGTATATAGTTTGGCATGGACTAGATGGGTCGAAGGACCTGTTTCTGTGCTGTAGTGTTCTATGACTATGATTCAGTTTCATGTGCAGCCGAACTACCAAATTGACTCCTTTCAAACCACCAGAGCAACAGAATTCAAACCAAACATAAAGTGGCATGTGGTCACTGCTGCCTAGAATGAGAGAGATGTACAGTCTGGTCAGAGGCTGGGAAAACAAATACGTGGCTCCAAATGGAAAATGTGAGAGAAACCTTTGAAGATCAGTTCTTGTATATTTACCCAAATTTGCTGGCTTGTTTGCTGTTGAGCTATTGCGAAATTTACTGTAATAAATCTTGAACCCCTCAATGAACCCGCGTTGCTTCTCCAAAGGAATGCTTTTCCACTTGATCTGCACTGAATCTCCAGTGGTTTTGTTGATCATCACTTTTGGAGCTACGGCCGGGGCTAGGGAACATAAAAAGATTAGTGATTTTACAGTCAGAACAGTGATCAGTTTAATCAGACTACACACTCTTTTTCTCAACACAATTGTTGAAAGACAGTGGGTGAAAATGGTACTTAGCTCCCTATTCCGTTTCAGAACCTGACCAACATCTTCACTGGCATAGTGAACATAAAACAGTACATCTAGAAACCCACTCACTTCCTCTGGCCCAAGCACAAATTCCATTCTTTGTCCTTGAGTGGTACTCACCATGGTTTCAAGCATTCAGAAACAGCCGGGAATGAAAATGAAATGATTTCACTACCTCAACACGTTAGGAACACGGAATTTGAAGGTATCGACAATCAACTTGAATGTTACAGCGAAAATGAAGATTTGGAGGATGCAATCACAAACAAATAGCACTCTGGACCAGAATTGGACCAGGTATCTTGTACTGAGAGGCAGCAATCTTATCAACAGTGCCACAAAGTTAATAATGAAGCTGTTTTAACTAATCTGTGAGACACAGAGTATCCTGGTTAATAATCCATTGCATCAGTAAGATCAGCCTGTCAATTCCATGACTCAGAGATAATTATTTTACATCTTCAGCATTTTTTGGTTTAGGCTTTCATCAATTTTCCTGAACTGTAAACTGTTATATCTATTTCTCACCAAAATCGCTGCTAGATTCATAAATAAATTGAGTACAGGAGATGGGATGCTTTGTTGAAATTGGATAAGACATTGGTGAGGCCTAATCTGGAATTGTGTCCAGTTTTGGTCACCTACCTACAGGAAAGATGTAAATACTATTCAAAAGAGTACAGAGAAATTTACAAGGTCGTTGCCAGTATTTGAGGACCTGAGTTATAGGGAAAGGTTCAATAGGTTAGGACTTTATTCCCTGGAGTATAGGAGAATGAGGGGAGATTTATTAGAGTTATAAAGAACAATAAGGGGTATAAATAGGGTTAAAAACCAGCAGCATACATCAAAGTTGCTGGTGAACGCAGCAGGCCAAGCAGCATCTATAGGAAGAGGTGCAGTCGACGTTTCAGGCCGAGACCCTTCGTCAGGACTAACTGACAGCAGGCCTTTTCCCATTGAGGTTAGTTGAGACATTTTGGAAATTGTTATGTACCCCGAGGGTTCATATTTTTTTGTGGACTGTCAACTTTAAGGAGAGAGAGAGAGAGAACTGAGACTGACTTTTGGGCTCTGTGTGAATTTCTACTGTCTGCAGAATTGCTTGGTTGCTACGGTGACCAGCTCGTGTTATGGTTTCTCTGCAGCGTGTTTACTTTTTACAAGGACAGTTACAGACACAGAGAAACACACAGTCAGAGTCGAGATGGATTCAATCAATGAAAGACACCAGTGAGTGAGGTCCTGGTCTAAACCTTCAGTAGCCTGGAACAGCTGAGTTGAGATCGATCCTGAGTATTGATAGATGACTCTCACAAGTTTTCTGCAACTAGAACAAGTCTGCAGGAAGAGAAGAGAGGAGAGAGAGCTTTGAAACAGAAGAAACCTAGTGACAAAGAGATCACTGTTTGGCCTCTCTCTCTAAGTAGCCCATGAGGGAGAGTTTGAGTTCCATTCGAATATGAAGGTGTGACTGTCATGTAGTTAATCCACAGGAGTGGGTTCTCTGGTGAGGGGAGTACCTCTGTGAATACCACGTGTGTGTTACCCTTTGTCTGGGTGTGGTAGTTCACTGAAGAAAGGCACCCCTGTGGCAAATCACTGTTGGAGTTATTTCGTATGTCATGGAACTGGATAAGTGGCTATCACGTTGTGTGTTTGGGGTAACCTTGTGGAATCTACTGGTGTGTTGACCATTTGTCTGGATGGTGGTTCCCTTGAAGAGGGTCCCCTTTGTGATAAGCTACTGTTGGTGATAATTCATACGTGGATTCTGTTGGAGTATCCTGTGGCCACCACTTTGAGATGTCCCGTAGCTGAATTCGGGTGCGGTACCACGTGTGTTGAAAGGATATTCGTTGAAGATCACTGTCGGTGATATTTCGTGTGTGGAGTGGAATAACTTCGGAGATAAAATCTACTACTATTATTATCTTGTATTGTTGTCGTGGAATCTGTGGAATATCGACGTAATTGCCTTCTCACAACATTCGCCTTTTGGATTACAAATCTCTCTCATTAATTAAACTGAGCATTGAACTGAACTACCTTACATTCCATTGTAAGACTGTATCCCTTACCACCTAAGCTTGAAGTAGTTTGGGGTTTATATTTCCACACCCATATATAGGCATCATCTCTGCTAACCTGTTTATCTGATTTATCTGATTCTTATATTATTATATTGTGTAGTTACTAATAAATTAGCTTTAGTTAACAGCAATACCAGACTCTGGGTGTTTTTCCATTTCTGCTGTTTCTTTAACCCGTTACGGGGTACGTAACAAGATAGTGATCACAATTCTATCTCCTTTACCATAGCATTGGAGGGGGATAGGAACAGACAAGTTAGGGAAACGTTTAATTGAAGGGGAAATATGAGGCTATCAGGCAGGAACTTGGAAGCATAAATTGGAAACAGATGTTCTCAGGGAAAATGTTCAGGGGATATTTGCGTGGGGTTCTGCGTAGATACGTTCCAATGAGACAGGGAAAGGATGGTAGGGTACAGGAACTGTGGTGTACAAAGGCTGTTGTAAATTTAGTCAAGATGAAAAGAGCTTACGAAAGGTTCAAAAAACTAGGTAATGATAGAGATCAAGAAGATTATAAGGCTAGCAGGAAGGAGCTTAAAAATAAAATTAAGAGAGCCAGAAGGGGTATGAGAAGGCCTTGGCAGACTGGATTAAGGAAAACCCCAAGGCATTCTACAAGTATGTGAAAAGCAAAAGGATAAGACATGAGAGAATAGGACCAATCAACTGTGACAGTGGAAAGGTGTGTATGGAACTGGAGGAGATGGCAGAGGTACTTAATGAATACTTTGCTTCAGTATTCACTACAGAAAAGGATCTTGGCGATTGTAGGGGTGACGCAGCAGACTGAAAAACTTGAGCATGTAGATATTAAGGAAGAGGATGTGCTGGAGCTTTTGGAAAACATCAAGTTGGATAAGTCACCAGGACGGACCGGATGGGATGTACCCCAGGCTACCATGGGAAGCGAGGGAGGAGATTGCTGAGCCTCTGGCGATGATCTTTGCATCATCAATGAGGACGGGAGAGTTCCAGAGGATTAGAGGGATGCGGAAGTTGTTCCCTTATTCAAGAAAGGGAGTAGGGATAGCCCAAGAAATTATAGTCCAGTGAGCCTTACTTCAGTGGTTGGTAAATTGATGGAAAAGATCCTGAGAGGCAGGATTTATGAAAATTTGGAGAGGCATAATATGATTAGGAATAGTCAGCATGGCTTTTGTCAAAGGCAGGTCATGCCTTATGAGCCTGATTGAATTTTTTGAGGATGTGACTAAACACATTGATGAAGGTAGATGTAGTGTATATGGATTTCAGCAAGGCATTTGATAAGGTACCCCATGCAAGGCTTATTGAGAAAGTAAGGAGGCATGGTATCCAAGGGGACATTGCTTTGTGGATCCAGAACTGGCTTGCCCACAGAAGGCAAAGAGTGGTTGTAGACGGGTCATATTCTGCATGGCGGTCGGTGACAGTGGTGTGCCTCAGGGATCTGTGCTGGGACCCCTACCCTTTGTGATTTTTATAAATGACCTGGATGAGGAAGTGGAGGGCTGGTTTAGTAAATTTGCTGATGACACAAAGGTTGGGGGTGTTGTGGATAGTGTGGAGGGCTGTCAGAGGTTACAGTGGGACATTGATAGGATGCAAAACTGGGCTGAGAAGTGGCAGATGAAGTTCAACCCAGATAAGTGTGAGGTGATTCATTTTGGTAGGTCAAATATGACGGCAGAATATAGCATTAATGGTAAGACTCTTGGCAGTGTGGAGGATCAGAGGGATCTTGGGATCCAAGTCCATAGGACACTCAAAGCTGCTGCGCAGGTTGACTCTGTGGTTAAGAAGGCATACAGTGCATTGGCCTTCATCAATCGTAGGATTGAGTTTAGGAGCCGAGAGGTAATGTTGCAGCTATATAGGACCCTGGTCAGACCCCACTTGGAGTACTGTGCTCAGTTCTAGTCACTTCACTACAGGAAGGACATGGAAACCATAGAAAGGGTGCAGAGGAGATTTACAAGGATGTTGCCTGAATTGGGGAGCATGCCTTATGAGAATAGGTTGAGTGAACTTGGCCTTTTCTCCTTGGAGCAATGGAGGATGAGAGGTGACCTGATAGAGGTGTACAAGATAATGAGAGGCATTGATCGTGTGGATAGTCAGAGGCTTTTTCCTGAGGGCTGAAATGGCTAACACAAGAGGGGATAGTTTTAAGGTGCTTGGAAGTAGGTACAGAGGAGATGCCAGGGGCAAGTTTTTTTTACGCACAGAGTGGTGAGTGTGTGAAATGGGCTGCCAGCAGCAGTGGTGGAGGCAGAAACAATAGGGTCTTTTAATAGACCCCTGGATGGATACATGGAGTTTCAGAAAACAGAAGGCTATGGGTAAGCCTAGGTAGTTCTAAGGTAAGGGCATGTTCGACACAGCTTTGTGGGCCAAAGGGCCTGTATTGCGCTGTAGGTTTTCTGTGTTTCTAGAGATCATGGGTTGAGTGAAAGGTGGACTGTTTAAGGGGAACCTGAAGAAGAATTTCTTCATTCAGAGGGTGGTGAGAGTGTGATGGGAGTAGGCAGATTAGTTTGGCATGGATTAAATTGGCTGAAGAGCCCGCTTCTGTGCTGAATTGCTCTACGACTACGATTCTATTCCCCGAGTCCCAACTAAAACTAGTACATTTATTAGATGAGCAGAGCTGGCACCAATGCCTTTAAACGGCAGTTGGTTACAGCACTTGGGAGGTATCGGAAATTGATGTCCTGTGGTTGCTCTCCTTACCTAGTTCCCGTGTGTAGCCAAGCAGCTTCTTCAGAATGTGATCCCCATCTTCCCTGCACTCATACACCTCAAGGCTGTACTGCACACCAGACTGGAAGGCTTCTGTTGAAAACACAATTACAGATCCAGTCAGTGATAAGCACAAGGACAGCCACATTTGATATGCAACTTCTGAAAGCACAAGGCTTGATCAATAAGTTTATGGAGGACATAGAAGCAGCTGTTGTTGAAAGTGAAGGAAGTTACTGTAGATTGCAAGAGGATATTGACCAGTTCAAGGAGTGGCAAATGGATTGTGGTTTGGGCCAATGTGAGATGATGCCTTTTGGAAAATCAAACCATATGGGCACTAGGGAATGTAATGGAAAAGAGGGACTTGGGAGTACAAGTGCATAGTTCATTGAAAGCGATGTCACCATTAGACAGGGTGGTGAAAAGTATGTTTAGTATGTTGGCCTTCAGTTAGAGCACTGAGGGTACAAGCAAGGACAGTATATTGCATTTGAGAAAGTCACTGATGAGGCCCCAGTAGTGTGAATTGGAGATCAGTGCTAGCGGCAAAAATAAAAGGGATGTAATAGTAGACAATTTTAACTTCTAGCTAGGCCCATGTTCCTCTAAACCTTCTGTATCCATATACTTGTCTAACTATTTGTTAAACACTGTAATTGGACCCACCTCAGAATGTGGTGGTCATTGACATAAATGACACATTTCACTGTATGTTTCAATGTTCATGTAACAAATAAATTTTTCTCTTTAAATGGAGGCATAGAGTACAAGAGCAAAGAATTTGGTATGCCCATTTCTAGGCAATACACTCAACAGATAAGGCTTTGGAGAAGGTACATGAGAGATCTATCTGAATGATTCCTTCTGCACGACGGTAAATTGGTTTATTATTGTCACACGTACTGAGGTACAGTGAAAAACTATTTGCAGGTCACCGCTATAGATCATTTCATTACACGGTGCATTGAGGTAGTACACGGGAAAACAATAACAGAATATAGTAAAGTGTTAAAGTTACTGAGAAAGTGCAGTGCATGCAGGCGCTAAGGTGCAACACCATAATGAAGTAGATCATGAGGTCAAGAGTCCATCTTATCATATCACACTAGGGGACTGTTCAATACTCTGATAACAGTGGGACAGAAATGGTACATGCATTCAGGCTTTTGTATCTTCTGCCCGACGAGAGGAGGAAGAAGAGAAAATGTCAAGGCTGGGAGGGTCTTTGATTATGTTGGCTGCTTTACTGAGGCAGTGATAACTGTAGACAGAATCCATGGACAGGAGGCTGATTTCTGTGATGTGCTGAGTTGTGTTCACAACTCTCTGCAGTTTCTTGTGGTCTTGGGCAGAGCAATTGCTGTACCAAGCTGTGATGCATCGGGATTGGATGCTTTCTGTGGTGCATCGTTAAAAACTGGCAAAGGTCAAAGGGGGCACGCTGTATTTCTTTAGCCTCCTGAGGAAGCTTTCTCGGCCACAGTGTTGATGTGCTTAGACCAGGAGGGTCTATTGACGAATGGGTGAACTGGATGAGCTGAGGAACACTGATCCAAGAGGGATTAAAAACATGAAACATACAATCAGAGCAGATAGAGAGAAACTGCTTCCTCTGAGGACAGGAATCAAGTACTAACAGACTCAAAATGGTGATCGGCAAAATAACCAAAAGTGAGATGACTATTTAAACACAAATGATTGGTTCAGGTCTGAAATGCACACAGTGAGGTAGATCAAAGTAAATTTATGGCAACATCTATGTTACCATATCCTACACTGAGATTCATTTTCTTTCAGGCATTCACAGTAAAACAAAGAAACAAAAGAATCAGTGTAGAACTACACAAAGACTGACGAACAATCAAGGTGGAGGCAGATTCAATGTAATGTTCTATAAGGAGCAGAAAGAAGTTTTGGGGATATGGAAATGGATTGTGGAGTGGGAGTACTCAATTGCTGTTGTCCGACAGTTGATAAGATCTTGATGGCATTAGTGCTGCCTTCTATGTTTTTACTCTTCACCGGGATTCTGAGAGCGGGCAAAAACAAGACAGTAGTCACACACACGCAAACGAGATCACTCATCAATGTGAAAAACATACCTGATTTTATAGTGGCACCTGTTGTATTTGAAGGAAATTTACGCCAATTCACCTTACACACAGGCAAACTCAAGGACTCACACCACTGTACAGTATAACCACAGCTCTCAGTCTGGTGCTTGGGCCAAGTCACACTGAATCCATCCCCAAAACCAGCAATTCTCCCAAGGGCCACATTTTCAACTAGAAAGAAATGGAGGTAAATATAAATATGTTCAAATCAAATTTATTATCAAAGTACATACTGTATATGTCACCATATAGATCAGGGGTCCCCAACCTTTTTGCACCACGGACCGGTTTAATATTGACAATATTCTTGCGGACTGGCTGACTGGGGGGTGGGGGGGGGGTCTTAATCACGACCAGAATATGGGTGATAAGTCAACTATAAGTCACTTATCAGTGGCTAATACACTCAATGTCATTTCTAAAAGAGTTTATCTAACGAGTTTAATATTAAACACACAGCGCATATTTTCCTCGTATAGTGATGATTCAATTATAAGTCATAAGGGGGTTCCTTATGTCCAGTCTGTTCTGCAATTTAGTTTTCGTTGCATTCATTGCAGAAAACTCTGCTTCACAGAGATATGTTGGAAATGGAAGCAACATTTTCAGTGCTTTCCTGGCTACGTCAGGATATTCAGCCTTGACTTTGATCCAGAATGCCGGCAGAGATGTTATGTCAAACATACTTTTCAGCCCGTCGTCATTTGCAAGCTCGAGGAGTTGATCTTCTTCCCGCGCTGACATGGATGATTCGCCGGGGACATTCACAAATGGGTCATGGACCCATTCCTTTGCACGTCTTGGGTCATTTGCAGTTCGGAAGTAACGCTCGAAGTCTGTCGACAGCAAAGATAGGTGATCGCGCACCAGCTGTGAGCTCAGTCTCTCCCAAATTCCCAGCTAATGTTGGGAACATGTCAGATATGCCCCTGTCCACTCGCTATCCCCACAGTTCCAGTTTCGCTGTGAAAGCAGACACTTTATCTGCCAACTTGAAGCTGTCATTCTCCCCTGAAGTGACAAATTGAGTTCATTGAGCAGGTTGAAGATGTCACAGAGAGTTTTGCTATCCACTCCTCGTCACTGAAGTGTGCTGCCAGTGGTGACTTTTTTCCTGAAAGAAATCTCTGTAGCTGCTCTCTTAACTCAAAAACACTGGCCAGGGCTCTCCCCCTTGATAGCCACCTGACTTCAGTGTGTAAGAGAACGCGTTTGTGCTTTGCATCCATTTCCTCACAAAGCTGCTCGAACAGACGTGAGTTAAGGGCTTTTGCTTTGATGTGATTGATAACTTCAACAACATCACTCAATACACTGTTAAGATCAGGTGACATTTTTCGGCTAGCCAGCATTTCCCTGTGTGTGACACAGTGTGTAGACTGGCATTCAGGAGCAATCTCTTTGACTCGGGTAGTGAAACCAGACTCGTTAAGCCGTTCCAACAGCTGTGCTTCGATGTCCTCCGCTATGTCATCGATTCTCCTTGAAACTGTGGTAGCTGAAAGAGAAACCAGTGTCATCTTGTTAGCTGCAGCTTCTCCCAACAGTTCACGGCACATGTCCTTGGCAGCAGGCAGAATCAATTCTTCACCAACAGTGAAAGGCTTCTTAGCCTTAGCAATACGGCTAGCCACTAAGTACGACGCTCTCAGAGCAGCAGCATTTGTGGAGGTGATGGCTCTCAGCACTTGCTTCTGTCCTGCTTGCTCATGTCTTTTCAGCTCAAAAAACTCAACGGGTTTGTCTTTAAGTGCAGGGTGCTTGGACTCAAAGTGCCAAAGCAGTTTTGAGGGCTTCATTGCCTCATTAGACAGCTTGTTTCCACATATCACACACAGGGGGCTTGGAGCGTGTGAGTCACCGATCGCAATAAAGCCATATTTTATGTACAACTTGTCGTATTTTCTGTTGAAGGAAGCTTTTTTTTTACAGTCTCGGCTTCAGCTGCCTCTGCATTATCATCATCATTAGGCATTTTATGTGCTCTACCACCTCTACCAAAGAAACTCTCAAGCGACGTTTGTTTTTTACTCATCGAGGAGTTGTAGGTTAATGACCGACTGATGACCTCGCGTGCATTCAAGTTCAACAGTGGGCATGACAGGGAATGAGGAAAGGTGCAGTTGACTCATATCGTTTCCTCGCGGCCCAGTAGCACATGCTTTGCAGCCCGGTACCAGTCCGCGGCCCAGTGGTTGGGGACCGCTGATATAGAGTACAACCCTGAGGTTCATTTCCTTCCTGACATTCACAATAAGGATTACAGACGGACTTAGACAAATTGGAAGAATGGGCAAAAAAGTGGCAGATGGAATACAGTGTTGTGAAATGTACAACAATGCATTTTGGTAAAAAGTTGAGTCTGTGGTAAAGGCGGCAAATGCAATGTTGGCATTTCAAGGGGAATAGAATATAAAAGCAAGGAGATAATGCTGAGGCTTTATAAGACAGTAGTCAGGCCGTGTTTAGAGTATTATCAACAGTTTTGGGCTTCATATCTGAGAAAAGACGTGCTGTCATTGGAGAGAGTCCAGAGGAGGTTTGTGAGGATGATTCTGGGAATGAAGGGGTTAATATACGAGGAATGTTTGGCAGCTTTGGGCCTGTACTCGCTGGAATTTAGAAGAATGTGAGAGGATCTCATTGAAACCTACTGAATGTTGAAAGGACTAGATAAGGTGGATGTGGAGAGGATGTTTCCTATGGCGAGAATGTCCAGAACTACAGGCACAGTCTCAAAATTGAGGGGAAAGCTTTTACATCAGAGGTAAGGAGGAATTTTTTTTTTAGCCAGAGTACTGAATCAATGGAATACTCTGCCACAGACAGCTGTGGAGGCCAAGACCGTGGGTATACTTCAAGCAAAAATTGATAGTTTCTTAATCTGTCAGGGCATCAGAGGTAATGGTGAGAAAGCAGATGTATGGCGTAAGTGGGATCTGGGATCAGCCATGATGCAATGGCGAAGCAGACTCAATGGGCTGAACGGCCTAATTCTGCTATGTCTTACGGTTTTATAAATAGAAACAATAGAATCAATGGAAAAACCACACACGACAGAGACTCAACTAATGTGCAAAAGACAACAGATCATGCAAACAATCAAATATCAAGAGCACAAGTTCTGGAGTCCTTAAAATTGAGTTCATAGGTTGTGGAAGCAGTTCAGTGATGGTGTGAGTGAAGTTACCCCCTCTGGTTGAGGGGTAACAACTGTTCCTGAACTTGGTGGTGTGGACTTGAGTCTCCTGTACCTCCTGCCTGATGGTGGCAGCAAGAAGAGGGCATGGACTGGATGGAGGGGGTCCCTGCTTTCCTCAAATCAGTCGAATTCAGAGAGCATTGATCGAAGAGGAGCAGATAATCCCACTGATCAGACTTGGGAGTTTTACACTCACCATCTTGCTCTGGAGGGATCTTGATCACAGAAGGCAATGATGTTCCTGCTTTGTTCTGAGCCACAACAGTGATAATGTAGCCAGCTTGGTCTAGGTGAACTCGTACATCTGTTCCATGGACACGAGTGCTATCAATCAAAGCACTTTCCATTTTTGACCAAGTTACATTATGAAATAAAATTGGACCATTTGCATCCTTGGCTGACAGTGGCTGCAATGGGCAGAGAAAATTAGAAATTAAAGTAGATTATTATACTTTACTAATCCTTAAATCTTTTTAAGGACCAATAGAAAACTTGGTCCAGCTGAAATGCAATTCCTCTCTCAATTTCAACTAAGATTCTGATTTATTTCTCACTTGTACATGAAAACATACAGCGAAGTATGTGGTTTTCATTAACTAAGGATATGCTGGGAGCAGCCCGTGTGTCACCACACATACTAGCGCCAGTATAACATACCCACAAAGTTCACCACAACAGTCCATGCAACAAAACAAGACAACAGCAGCTAAACTTTGCCTCCATCCCACCCACCCACATCCTTAGATTCATAGACAGGTCACCAACCCCAAGATATGCCCCAGACTCTCAAACCTGCAGATCAGGCCTCTACCTCCAGACCCCGGCCCACACTCACAGACCCTACCTCCAGTCCCTGGCCCACACTTACGGCCCCTACTTCCAGTCCCTGGCCCACACTCACAGACCCTACCTCCAGTCCCTGGCCCACACTTACGGCCCCTACTTCCAGTCCCTGGCCCACACTCACGGCCTCTACCTCCAGTCCCCGGCCCACACACACAGACCCTCCCTCCAGTCCCCGGCCTACATTCACGGCCTCTACCTCCAGTCCCTGGCCCACAGTCACGGCCTCTACCTCCAGTCCCTGGCCCACACTCTTGGACTCTACCTCCAGTCCCTGGCCCACACTCACGGCCTCTACCTCCAGTCCCTGGCCCACACTCTCGGACTCTAACTCCAGTCCCCGGCCCACACTCTCGGACTCTACCTCCAGTCCCCGGCCCACACTCACAGACTCTACCTCCAGTCCCCGGCCCACACTCACAGACTCTACCTCCAGTCCCCGGCCCACACTCACAGACTCTACCTCCAGTCCCCGGCCCACCGTCACGGACTCTACCTCCAGTCCCTGGCCCACACTCACAGACTCTACCTCCAGTCCCTGGCCCACCGTCACGGCCTCTACCTCCAGTCCCTGGCTCACAGTCACGGACTCTACCTCCAGTCCCTGGCCCACACTCACGGACCCTACCTCCAGTCCCTGGCCCACACTCACAGACCCTACCTCCAGTCCCTGGCCCACACTCACGGCCCCTACCTCCAGTCCCTGGCCCACACTCACAGACTCTACCTCCAGTCCCCGGCCCACACTCACAGACTCTACCTCCAGTCCCCGGCCCACACTCACAGACCCTACCTCCAGTCCCTGGCCCACACTCACAGACCCTACCTCCAGTCCCTGGCCCACACTCACAGACCCTACCTCCAGTCCCTGGCCCACCGTCACGGACTCTACCTCCAGTCCCCGGCCCACAGTCACCGACCCTACCTCCAGTCCCCGGCCCACACTCACCGACTCTACCTCCAGTCCCTGGCCCACCGTCACGGACCCTACCTCCAGTCCCCGGCCCACACTCACAGACTCTACCTCCAGTCCCTGGCTCACAGTCACCGACCCTACCTCCAGTCCCTGGCCCACACTCACAGACCCTACCTCCAGTCCCTGGCCCACAGTCACGGACCCTACCTCCAGTCCCCGGCCCACACTCACAGACTCTACCTCCAGTCCCTGGCCCACCGTCACGGACTCTACCTCCAGTCCCTGGTCCACACTCACGGACCCTACCTCCAGTCCCTGGCCCACAGTCACGGACCCTACCTCCAGTCCCTGGCCCACAGTCACGGACCCTACCTCCAGTCCCTGGCCCATACTCACAGACTCTACCTCCAGTCCCCAGCCCACCGTCACGGACCCTACCTCCAGTCCCCAGCCCACCGTCACGGACCCTACCTCCAGTCCCTGGCCCACACTCACAGACCCTACCTCCAGTCCCTGGCTCACAGTCACGGACCCTACCTCCAGTCCCTGGCCCACCGTCACGGACTCTACCTCCAGTCCCTGGCCCACACTCACGGACCCTACCTCCAGTCCCTGGCCCACAGTCACGGACCCTACCTCCAGTCCCCAGCCCACCGTCACGGACCCTACCTCCAGTCCCTGGCCCACACTCACAGACCCTACCTCCAGTCCCTGGCTCACAGTCACGGACCCTACCTCCAGTCCCTGGCTCACACTCACAGACTCTACCTCCAGTCCCTGGCTCACAGTCACGGACCCTACCTCCAGTCGCTGGCTCACACTCACAGACTCTACCTCCAGTCCCCAGCCCACCGTCACGGACCCTACCTCCAGTCCCTGGCCCACCGTCACGGACCCTACCTCCAGTCCCTGGCCCACCGTCACGGACCCTACCTCCAGTCCCTGGCCCACCGTCACGGACCCTACCTCCAGTCCCTGGCCCACACTCACAGACCCTACCTCCAGTCCCTGGCTCACAGTCACGGACCCTACCTCCAGTCCCTGGCTCACACTCACAGACTCCACCTCCAGTCCCCAGCCCACCGTCACGGACCCTACCTCCAGTCCCTGGCCCACCATCACGGACCCTACCTCCAGTCCCTGGCCCACCGTCACGGACCCTACCTCCAGTCCCTGGCCCACCGTCACGGACCCTACCTCCAGTCCCTGGCCCACCGTCACGGACTCTACCTCCAGTCCCTGGCCCATACTCACAGACTCTACCTCCAGTCCCCAGCCCACCGTCACGGACTCTACCTCCAGTCCCCGGCCCACCGTCACGGACCCTACCTCCAGTCCCTGGCCCACACTCACAGACCCTACCTCCAGTCCCTGGCTCACAGTCACGGACCCTACCTCCAGTCCCTGGCTCACACTCACAGACTCTACCTCCAGTCCCCAGCCCACCGTCACGGACCCTACCTCCAGTCCCCGGCCCACCGTCACGGACCCTACCTCCAGTCCCTGGCCCACCGTCACGGACCCTACCTCCAGTCCCTGGCCCACCGTCACGGACCCTACCTCCAGTCCCTGGCTCACACTCACAGACTCTACCTCCAGTCCCCAGCCCACCGTCACGGACCCTACCTCCAGTCCCTGGCCCACACTCACGGACCCTACCTCCAGTCCCTGGCCCACCGTCACGGACCCTACCTCCAGTCCCTGGCCCACCGTCACGGACCCTACCTCCAGTCCCTGGCCCACCGTCACGGACCCTACCTCCAGTCCCCGGCCCACACTCACAGACTCTACCTCCAGTCCCTGGCCCACACTCACAGACTCTACTTCACAAGTTCTGGACCTCAACTTTTTGTTTTACCCTCAGGACTTGTTGATCACAGGCTTGACCTTTGGGATCCTACCAAAGATATTCCCCTTCTCCTATACATCCCTTCCTCTCCTTCTCTGCAACTTTACATTAACTTGTTCTCTCTAGTCCGAGTACGGATGAGGAGCCTTCATCCTGAAACATTAAATCTGTTTTTCTTTCCACCAATGCTGCCTGACCTGCTGGTGTGTTTCCAAATGAACAAATCTTTGCACAACAGAATTGTCAATACCCTATCCATTTTTTCTTTCATTCATGAGACTTCTATCGTGCATCTTTCAAGACTTTCATCTTGTGGTTTCTTGTTGCTCCTTACCTTCCAGTAAATGATCACAGTGCGGTTTGGCAGAACTGTTCTCCATACATCCAGGCTCACTGATGGTGCTGCAATGACAAACGATTTGTGAGGGAAGAAACAGACAGAAGAGAAACTTCTTCACAGTTCTTGAACCATCTGTTGCAGCTCTATAAAACCCTGGTTAGATCACACAGAGTATTGTGTTCACTTCTGGCTGTCTCATTATAGAAGGATGTGAAAGCTTTAGAAAGGGCGCAGGGGAGATTTACCAGGATGCTGCCTGGATTAGAGAGCACCTCTTATGAAGGTAGCTTGACAGAGCTGGGGATCTTCACTTAAGAGTGAAGGAGGATGAGTGATGACTTAATGGTGATGTACAAAATGATAAGAGGCATACGTAGATCAAAAGCCAGAGACAGGGCAGAAACAGCTAATATAAGGGGCATAATTTTAAGGCTATTGGAGGAAAGTATAGGGGGAATATCAGGGTTAGGTTTGTTTTTACAAGAGTGGAGGTTGCAAGGAACACCCTGCTGGGGTGATGGTGGAGGTAGTTACATTAGCAGCATTTAAGAGACTCCTAGATAGGTACATAGATGAAAGAAAAACAGAAGGCTATGTAGGAGGAAAGGGTTAGATTGATCTTAGAGTAGGTTCAAAGGTCAGCACAACATCATAGACCAAAGGGCCTGTGCAGTGCTGTAATGTTCTGTGTTGCATATGCAGTCCTTATCCTGGCAATATGTGGAGGGAATTTTATTTTGTATCAAACAAGTACAGTGTCTAACTTTGTAATATCTATTTTTAGAAATATGTATAATTAGAATGAAGAGGACACTATCGGTGTCACACATCTCGAGCCTTAGAGGAAGAGCCTTTCCCAGTAACCCACCTGCAACCTTAGTTCTGACCACTGCAACGTTGCTCCATTCACTCCATTTCCAAAACTGTACAGACGAATATCGAGCTCTGATAGAATACTCCGTGTTGGGTTGTAAATTATTTAGTGTTATCATCTGCTGTGCATTTGTTGGTTTTCCATGCACAGAACAATTAAGCTGTAATGCAGAAATATTCATATGTTAGACAAGAAAGTATCAAATGAAAAGGCAAAATCTAAAATATAAACAAAAAGGCTGAAAATACTTAATCGATCAGGACATTGCCTGGCCTGCCAAGCTGCTAGAGGAACTCAGCAGGCCAGGCAACAACTATGGCACCACAGTAGCGTAGCTCAGGGCGGAGTTCAAAGTTCAATTCCAGCACCATTTGTAAGGAGTTTACATGTATGTTTCTCCCTGTGAGCACGTGGTTTCCACCAGGTGCTCTGATTTCCACCCACAGTCCAAAGAAGTTCCAGATAGTAGGTTAGTAAGTCATTGTAAATTGTCCTGTGATTTGGCTAGGGTTAATTGGGTGGGTTGCTGGACAGTGAGGCTCGTTGGACCAGAAGCAGCTTTTCCCACACTCAATCAATCAATAAATTAATTAAATAATTAAACAGTAGACAATTCAGGCCAAGATCCTTCATTGGGATCTACGGGGTGAAAAAAGGTAATGGGGTTACAAAGTTTATCTGAATGCAGCCAATCCCAGTTAAAAATTAGCATCGCCACATCAGGAAAAGTGAGGATTGAAGAAACGATGTGATGTTTAAGAAATATTTACTTACTGACATAGTTTGCCCAGACTCATCTTGGATCACCACCTCACAAAGCAAGTCAATGCCTGTATAATGAATTTGATCCATCCAGGTCAGAGTTATGCTGTCTGATGTTGTATTTTCCTCTTTCAGCTGATGAGGAGCAAAGGGGTGAACTGGAAGGGTTAAAATAAAACATGAAAAATGTACAACTACTTTAAAATCGTATCTTTTTCTCAAAACAAGTTAATGGTGCTATTCTCATCAGACACTGCAAGGGAGGACTAGTGGCTTTCAATTAATCACATCACAGGCACTTCAGCACAGCATGTCAGTGCCAGTCCACACTAATCCCATCTACCTGCATATGGTGGAAATTCCTCTATCCCCTGCTTGTTTACATGCCTGCCTAAATAACTCAATAGTTGCTACTGTATTAGCTTCCATCATTTTCCCTAATACCGTGTTTCAGGTACCCACTATGCACTACATTAAAAAAATCTTACCTCTTAAATCTCCTTTAAACTTTCCTCCCTCTCAACTTACACCCTGTAGAATTTGACATTTCTACCCTGGGAAAAACACCATCTACCCTCTTAATGCCTCTTATAATTTTATATACCTTCTGTCACGTACCCTGTGAGGGGTTAAAGAACCAGCAGAAATGGAAAACACTTTGGAGTCCAGTATTGCTATTAACTAATAATATTTATTAGTAACTACGCCATACAGTAATACAAATGCAGGTATATCAAACAGGTTAGCAATGATTATATACAAGTAAGTGTGAAAATATGTATGAAAACCAAGCTCCTTTGAGTCTAGGGGTAAACAGATAGTCTTACGATGATAAGTAAAGTTCAGTTCAGTTCGTGGTATTGAGTTGAGTAGTAATGGAGAGAGAGAGGGAGATTAGAGTCTTCAGGTGAGCTGACACCGTCGATCTTCCTGTTGTCCTCCTATATCCTTTAGAAGTCACCGACTGTGACCACAACAAAGGGGACCATTCTTCTGTGGTGGAATTATCAACCCAGGCAAGGGTTGGGCACACAAATAACTCTCCACCGGTCACTCCCTTTTCACACTGCGAGAGTCACTGATCGATCCGCCAAAACCCACCTTTTCTGTGGGCACAACAAAGCTCATTCAGTGTCCAAAACCATGTGTCTCCAGGTCTAACAGCTGCCCTTCTATTTATCTCACCGTGCTGAATACGAGCTGTCCATCAAACAGCTCCTCCCTTCTCTCTCTGCAAGAACACAAAAGCTGCCAGTGTCCTTGTAAAAGTAAAAACAAACCATGAGCAGTCTTCACCTCTTTCTCTTTCTTTTTCTCTTTTTTAACAAGGTGTCTGTGTTTCACAACTCTCTCTCTCTTTTAAAAGCACAGTTCATGGGGTAATTCAGGACCCCGTCACACTTCTGCTAGGTTGAATTCATTAGAAAATTCTCTATAGATTGGAGGAAAATTATAGGGAGGTGTTGAATTCTGATGTTTTGACCCTAGTTATTTTGGAAGTCAAGAAAAAGAGGCACAAAACTTGTTGCTTCATGATTGTTTTCTTAAACATTAATAGAAAAAAGAGAATTGGAAATGTAGAGCTGCAAAAGACCAGTAGTTAAGAACAAAGAGCAGAAAGACTAAAGAAGTTGGTGAGGCAAGTTGCCCAGCTCATTTTATACCATAGGTAAGAAACATTCCATTCAAATTTGTAGATAAGAATTAACCAATCAGGTAGCCCTGATTCAAATAATGTGATAACAAGAGGAGCTTCCAGAATCATGCAAAGAACTGTAACCACTAGGGGACACACTGAACAACTGCATATACATACTGTGACCACTAGGAAACATACTAAACAGTTACAGGTTTCCCCCGCTATCCGAAGGTAGAGCGTTCCTATGAAATGGTTCATAAGCCAGAATGTCGTAAAGTGAATAAGCAATTACCATTTATTAATATGGGAAACATTTTTGAGTGTTCCCAGACCCAAAAATAACCTACAAAATCATGCAAAATAACACATAAAACCTAAAATAACAGTAACATATAGTAAAAGCAGGAATTATATGATAAATACACAGCCTATATAAAAGTAGAAATACTTTTCTGCAGCACTGACTAGCGTAGCGAAAATCTCACAGAAGCGCTCTCGGCAAAAACACGGCGCAAGCGCTCATGGCAGAAACACTCTCTCCAGTAACCTTTAAGCTATGAAGCTGCCAAATCATACCAAATAACACAAAAAAATATACAGCTTATATAAAGTAAAAAATAATGTATGTACAGCATAGTTTCACCTACCGGAATCGGAAAGACTCCAATAAATTGCAGTTTCGTCACAGTTAAACACTTGCTTATATAAATAACCACCTGACGCAATCGACTCTGATCTGGGCCGATATTTACATGCTGGGCGACACCTAATTAATTAGCTTGTTTATTTCAGCTTTTTTCTTAAAGATGTGCTGGGTGCGTCCTTCGTGGCCCGGTATTGGTCAGCGGCCTGGAGGTTGGAGACAACTGCTTAAACTATGAAGCTGCCCTCGCCTCAGAAACCTATCAAACCACCCAAGCCTACCTTTAAATTCCACTTTGGCAACACTTTCATCACCATCATCCAGTGCTTTGTTTCAGCTTATTAAAAAGACTGACTTAAACTTTCTAAGTATAAGAAAACTTAACAGAACACCACACTTTGTACACCCATCAATCCACTCAAGCAATAGACTCTCCATTTTATCCATTATTGGATTCCGACTAAGAGAGACCACTTTGCTACGAGCAGAACCAACAGTAACATCAGCAGCTTTCAAAATTCTTTCTCTCTGCGTATAAATACTACAAATGGTGGACGCAGGCAAGTTCAACGCGTGGACAATGTCTTTACTTCGTTCACCATGATCGAAACGCCTAAATATGTCTACTTTTATGCTAAGTGTAACACCCTTACGAGCTCTTTTAGGCTTTTCCGATACCTTAGAACTCATCTTGCTAACAGATGCACAAAATAAATCAAGATAAAGCACGCGTTTAAGCAATGCCAGCTAGAATGCAGTTCCGGGGGAGGAGTTTGGCTGTTCAGGTTCGCGCTGCCTTTTTTCATAACAGTGAAAAAGCCTTCTGTTAGTGAGGACAGGTAACCAATGTAGGTTTTTCTTAACAGTGAGGAGTCGTAAAGCGAACATTTGGAAAACGGGGGCCATCCATACGCGTATATAGGTAGCTACGTAAAATACAAGCAGGCAATCAGTTGTTAAACTGCAAAGAAAATAACAATTAAACAGTCTAACCTAACGGGGGGGGGGGAGATGTCTTTTTTACTTAGCAATACAGCTTGGTAACAGACCCTTCAGACCCAACAAACCCACACAGCCCAATTGCAGCCACGTGGCAAATTAAACAACGGAAAGATGATTTTATAATGACAAAGTGCTAGAAAGCACATGTTCTGTGCAAGTAATGTTACTTACATGTAGAAACACTGTAACTTATCCTTAAAGAAATAAGAGAACTCCATTTGCTGTTTTATTTTATTGATAACCTGGTCAAATCTACTGCCAATCTATTCTGTCTGGGTTGCTGCATAAGTATCAGCACTTGAATGGGCTGATTGAAACGTTAAACTTCAACACAGAAGAAATATCAGTGTATTTAGAATATAAACACAAGAGATTCTGCCGATGCTGGAAATCCACAGCAACGCACACAAAATGCTTCAAGTATCGATGGAAGTGAATAGACAGTTGACAATTCAGGTTGGGAACTTACATCAGTACTGGAAAGGAAGGGGGAAAGATGCCAGAATGAAAAGGAGGGAAGAGGGTAAGAGGACAAGCTAGGAGGAGATCAAAGAGTTGGAGGGCAGCAGCAATCACAGAGGAGCAGCAAGAGAGGGTCTCAATGAACATCTGAAAAGAAGATTTAGACCTCTTCAGGCTAGGCATACCTTGAAGAGACTTCGCAGTACTGCAGCAAATTATAAACACAAAAGAAATACTAGAAAAGATTCTAGTAGTTAGAATATAGTTCTATTTCAGTTGATATACTTACCGACACGGGTCACATCCACAATTAAACTGGTCAGTGCTTTCCCTAGTGGGTTTTTTGCATGTATCGATACATTGGTTTTAGCACTCCTATTTGAAATGGGAAAACTACACCAGTATTCGGGACACAGCTTTGAAGCGTCCACACATGGAAGGGAGTTCTGTGATGACCTAAAGAATGACAAACAATTAGTGATAAGGTCATCGAGTCATAGAACACTACTGCACAGAAACAGGCCCTGTGGCCGATCTAGACCAACCAACTTACACCCAGACCATACCCCTCCCATCTATATATTTATCCAAATTTCTCTTGCATGTTGAAATTAACCCCACTTCCAGCACTTCCGCTGGCAGCTCAATCCACACTCACATCACCCTCTGAGTGAAGTTCTCCCTCAATGTTCCCCTTAAAGATTTCACCTTTCATCCTTATCCCATGACCTCTAGTTCTGCACTGCTTGCATTTACCCTATCCACATCCCTCACGATTTTGTATATCTCTATCAAATCTTCCCTCATTCTCCTATGCTCTAAAGAATAAAGTCCTAACCAATTCAACCTTTCCCCACAACTTAGGTCCTCACGTCAGAGAAACATAGAAAACCTACAGCACAATACAGGCCCTTCGGCCCACAATGCTGTGCCGAACATGTCTTGGCAACATCCTTGCAAATTTTCTATACATTTTCAACTTATTGATATCTTCCCTGTAGGTAGGTGACCAGTGCTGCATACAATACTCCAAATCAGGTCTCACCATTATCTTCAACATAACATCCCAACTCCTGATTTATGAAGACCAATGTGCCAAGAGCTCTCTTTACAACTCTATCTACCTGTGATCTCACTTTCATCCACCTTATTGATACCTGTTGATAGCATGGCCACAAATCAAAGTGTAGAAACATGAAAACTCAAGTTGAGAAGTCCAGTGCAAGTTCACATGCACAGAAACGAAATACTCAGCCACACAAGTCACATAAGCTTAAAAATAAATAACTAACTGGTTACACACATAAAAGTTGCTGGTGAGCGCAGCAGGCCAAGCAGCATCTCTAGGAAGAGGTACAGTCGACATTTCAGGCCGAGACCCTTCGTCAGGACTAACTGAAGGAAGAGCTAGTAAGAGATTTGAAAGTTGGAAGGGGAGGGGGAGATCCAAAATGATAGGAGAAGACAGGAGGGGGAGGGATGGAGCCAAGACCTGGACAGGTGATTGGCAAAAGGGATATGAGAGGATCATGGAACAGGAGGCCCAGGGAGAAGGAAAGGGGGAGGGGGGAAGCCCAGAGGTTGGGTAAGGAGTATAGTGAGAGGGACAGAGGGAGAAAAAGGAGAGAGAAAAAAAATAAATAACAGATGGGGTACGAAAGGGAAGTGAAGCATTAATGGAAGTTAGAGAAGTCAATGTTCATGCCATCAGGTTGGAAGCTACCCAGACAGAATATAAGGTGTTGTTCCTCCAACCTGAGTGTGGCTTCATCTTGACAGTAGAGGAGGCCGTGGATAGACATATCAGAATGGGAATGGGACGTTGAATTAAAATGTGTGGCCACTGGAAGATCCTGCTTTCTCTGGCAGACAGAGGGTAGGTGTTCAGCAAAACGATCTCCGAGCCTGCGTTGGGTCTCGCCAATATATAGAAGGCCGCATCGGGAGCACCGGACGCAGTACATCACCCCAGCCAACTCACAGGTGAAGTGTCGTCTCACCTGGAAGTACTGTCTGGGGCCCTGAATAGTGGTGAGGGAGGAAGTGTAAGGGCATGTGTAGCACTTGTTCCACTTACAAGGATAAGTGGCGAGAGGGAGATTGGTGGGAAGGGATGGGGAGGACGAATGGACAAGGGAGTAGGGGGCGATCCCTGCAGAAAGCAGAGAGAGGGGGAGGGAAAGATGCGCTTAGTGATGGGATCCCATTGGAGGTGGCAGAAGTTATGGAGAATATGTTGGACCCGGAGGCTGGTGGGGTGGTAGGTGAGGACAAGGGGAACCCTATCCCTAGTGGGGTGGCGGGAGGATGAGGTGAGAGCAGATGTGCGTGAAATGGGAGAAATGCATTTGACAGCAGAGTTGACATGGAGGAAGGGAAGCCCCTTTCTCTAACTCACTGGTTAGCCTGATTTTAGACATGCTGTTTCAAAGAGATATTTTGTCCATGTCACTGAGACAATTGCTCATATTTGAACTAATCTCATGGGATTTTGTTCACCTACAGAGCAAGAAGGCTTTGATGAAAAACACAGCTCCAGGACAAAACAATGAAACACCTGCAGTATTGGTGGTGTGGTATTTAGCACCTGTATCAATGGCACAGCACAGACCGGCGGTGTCCCAGGAGCTTTCAATCTGACAAAGAGATGATCATTGCTGATGTTTTAGAATGAATTCCACTTAACTTTTGAAAAAGCATCTGGATAGAAAAAGCTTCACAAATACATCACTACCATCACTGCAAGGCTCGTCTGTGTCCAGGACAAAGAAGCAGGCAGGAAAAATTACTGCGATCACTATCCACCCTTCAAACAGCCTTCTCCAAAAGCTCCTTTCTGGAAAGCACTGCAAGGCTATTAAAACAAAAACTTCATGCCATTTTAAAAGTTTCTTCATCTGGGCAGTTAATCTGATCAGCCATTCTAGTTAGCACCTTCTATTACCCCGTCAGTGTACTGTAAATACCTTAAACCATTTTTTATAATGCTGTTTACATTGGTTCCTAAGGTTATCATAGCTGGAGGTGGTAGTGGGGATAAGCTCCCACTACCTATAAAGAGCTCCAAATGGCATGCAACTTTAACAGCTTCTCACAACCAAGTCCAAGTCTTGGCCTTCACATGTGGCTTAGTTACTAGGCCCGGCAGAACCGTTTCTACTGACAAGAAAAGGAGCAAAAGCGGACTACTGGCCCCTCAAAACTAGTTGCTTTAGACAGGTGGGGCTCATCAGTCTTGGATGGCAGCCCACAGAGAAGAAGAACTCTTATTTTTAACCTCCGCTGCCTTGTGGCCATACCCACCTATGGGAAAGACTTCGAGAGTAAACCCCAAGGAAGAAATGCGGAGCCGGGGTCCCTAAGGCAGTTTGACATTGTTTACAACTTTACTGTGGCAACCTCTGCGATGACACTGGTGCCAAGCTGTATCGGTGTTTGCCCTTCCCTTGGACTACATCAGTGACGTGGAGAGGGGGAGCCCACTGCACGGGAACAGCCGGTTCTTCAAATCTTCCCACCCAGGCTTGTGCCCTGGAGAGGACACAGTGCACCAGAGGCGCAAACCCATGATCCCCTGGGATTGACGGCTGCCGACGACATTGCAAATACATGTTATTTATGAATTTCTGCATATTTAATTTCAATTTTGTACTTTAACTTCTAACTTATTTTATATAATTCTTTATAATTGTTGAATATTGTTGTTTTCTGTTGCAAGTCACACCACATCACAACAGATTCCTATTATGTGTAAATGTATAGGACGAATTAAGTTGATCCTTCATCAGCTAGCTACTGTAGCTAGATGCATAATGATCTGTTGTCAAAAAGATATCCGTTGTAAAGATTAAAGATTAGTTTTATTTACCACATGCATATGGAAACACTCAGTGAAACGTTTCCTTTGCATCAACGACCAACACTGTCCGAGGATGTGCAAGGGCACAGCCCGCAATTGTTGCCATGCCTTTGGTGCCATCAGAGCATCGCCCACTACTCACTAACCCTAACTATACGTTTTTGGAATGTGGGAGGAAACAGGAGCATCCAGAGGAAATCCACACAGTCACAGGGAGAACAAACTCCTTACAGTCACAGGAATTGAACACTGGCTACTGCTGCTGCAAAGCATTACTTTAGCTGCTGCACTACCATGCATTCTGAAGGACTGGGAGAAAGTTATTTTTATCAGTTTTGTGGACTATCTTTGTGCACTTTCATGAACATGAGAACACTCCCTGAATCAACACTGATTAAATAGCAACCTCTCTGAGAAAAAGCAAGAGCATAGGGAAAGTCGTGCTCCTACTACAAGAGCTACTCGAGAAGGAGCTCTGGAAGGGAAGAAGTGAGCAAGATTTTTAAGTGTGCTGTCACGTGGTGACCATAGGAATGTTAGAGTTATCTGGGACAGTGACATGGGAGATGGTGTTGCTCCCTTACAGCTCCAGCCAACCAGGTTAGATCCAGAATTTGCACGTTTTGCCCATGCCCACATAGATTCAACACCACCATTCCCAACTCTCTCCCCCCCCACCCCGGTACTCTGGTTTCCTCCCAAATCCCAAAGTTGCATGGGCAATAATGGGAACGGGAGAGAAACAAAAGTCAGAGAAATAAGCGCTATAATGGAATTGAATAAATAGTCAAGGTTTTAGGCTGAAACCCTTCATCAGACTTGTTGCCTGACCTACTGAATTCCTCCAGCACTGTTGGTGTTGCTCAAAAGTTTCCAGTATCTGCGGAATCTCTTGTATAGATAATGGAATGACTCTGAAAGCTAGCACAGATTCAATACGTTGAATGCCCCCTTTCTCTGTCACAATACAAGAAATACTGTCTCTGATGATCAGGTTCACAAAAAGTGAAAGAGAAATGAATATTGCAGTTTACCCAATGTTGAGACTATAGATTGTCCCACGCTCTGCAACTAGTTCAGTAGGTCTTCCTGGTTCCCACGTACAATTCATCGTTTGTAAATCGCGAGTTTCACAGCTGACATTTTTTGGTGTATCAGGTGGATCTAAATTGAAAATTAAAAATTATAAAACAGCTCATTAAAATAGTCAAGAAACTATAAAATATTCCCACTACATTGCATTGATCAGCATAGCTGATGACTGGCTTCGTGGCTGTGAACTCACTTCCATGAACTTTAGTTCTGAGTGTTATTTATTTACTTTTTTTATTGTTTGCAAAATTTGTTCTTTGTTTGAATAGTGGGTGTTTGACTGTCTTTTTTTAAAAAATGGGTCCTAATGGGTTTCTTTGTTCCTGAACTGCTGTAAGATGTCGGATTTCAAGGTTGTATGTAATATACATACTTTGATAATCAGTGAACTTTGAACAATGTAAATATGTACAGTCGAATCCAAACACAGTCTATCTAGGTAAACTGCTAGTTAAAACTAATTATAATCTGGAATACCAGAACCAAAGGAATACATGTCATAAGATAGACTGAATAAAGGGCATAAACAACTGTTGCAATGTCTATAAGGTAATCTTACATACATACACAGAGCAACACTCAACAGTTACTTGTAAATTATGTTTTATAGGTTATCTTTCACTTCTATATTTATTGTTTCTTATGCTTTTTATTTTTCCTTAATGTTGCATTGGAAATGGAGTAACAATCATTTCGGTCTCCTTTACCCTCGTATACAGAAGAATGACAATAAACAATCTTGAATTCTGAAAGGGGATAACATACCAGCCACTCTGAAATTCATTTTAGAAACATATGCTCAAGTAGGCTGAGTAAAAGCCAGCAGTTTCACTCAAAACTACAGCATTTTGCTTTTTAATTGCACATAAGTTTAGGACTCAAAGTCCTGAACTTCTGTCCCAAAGTCCTGATGAAAAGGCCACACAAAGGGCCTGAGGGATCCCTAAAACCCAGCCCACAATCTCTTTGACCCACTACCATCAGTATAGAGGTACAGGAACATCAGGACTAGGGCAGCCAGACTGGGTGACAGTTTCTTCCCCCAGGCTGTGAGACTAATGAATACCCAGCCACCACCAAGGTCTCGTCATTAGGACAGCAAGCTGTTTACTGGTTACTGATTACTGTGATGCACACTACATGTATTTTGAATTATATTTTATTAACTATTTCATGGTAACATTTTGGTTTATGTGCTGTGTATATATGTTGCGCGGTCCATAGGAACATCGTTTTGTTTGATTGTATATATGTACAGTCAGATGGCAATAATCTTGAACTGGACTGGTGTGCAGAAGCAAACGGTGAACAAAAGTTCCTTTGATAAGGACGTCGACTTGACATTCTTAAGGAATCAACCAGTGAGACCATATGGGCAGAACCCGGAAACAAGAAGGGGAGGACCCCTTTCATGGCTGAATTACAGATCCCTTAGATCATCATGGGGAATATGAGCAGGAGGTGTATAGAGGAATAAAAGGAGCAACACACAAAATGTTGGAGTAATTCAGCAGGTCTGACAGCATCTGTGAAGCACAGCTGATGTTTTGAGTTGGGACCCCTCATCAGGACTGGGGGACAAAAAAGGGGAGTCATACCCAATATATAAAGGTGGGAGGAAAGGACAAAGGAAGAGCTGGGGATGGACCCATGAGAGACAGGAAGACAGGCTGGTGGGGGAGGGTGTCAACTGGGAAAGCAGGGAGTTCCTTCAGCCCTTTGTCACATCCAATGCCCCAGTAATTAACACATCAAACTTGGAAAACAGGTATCACATGTGTGGTGCATTGTAATTACATGATATGAACTATGTGTGGCACACTAGCTTACTAACTGTAACCACTAGGATGTACATATACAATGAATCCAGTATATGTTAATTACTACAGTACTGCAAAACTGTATCAGTTCCTAATAGTTATCAATGGAGGAATTCATCCATGTTCTTTTCATTGACTGTAAATTAATAAAATCAGTGTAAACACCTAGTGCAGATAGTTGACCATCTCCAACAATGCATCCTCCAAATCTTTATTTTCATAGTTAACAACCAAGATGATTGTTAATACTTTCAAATTCTTCATAGTTCTTAATTTATTGAGGTAATAAAATAGTTTCATTTTCACTCCCGGCCGTTTCTGACATCTCCATGCCTGAATGCTTGAAACCATAGTGAATAAAACAGGCCAAGCAGCATCTATAGGAAGAGGTGCAGTCGACGTTTCAGGCCGAGACCCTTCGTCAGGACTAACTGAAGGAAGAGTGAGTAAGGGATTTGAAAGTTGGAGGGGGAGGGGGAGGGGGAGATCCAAAATGATAGGAGAAGACAGGAGGGGGAGGGATAGAGCCGAGAGCTGGACAGGTGATAGGCAAAAGGAGATACGAGAGGATCATGGGACAGGAGGTCCAGGAAGAAAGAAAAGGGGGGGGGTGACCCAGAGGATAGGCAAGAGGTATATTCAGAGGGACAGAGGGAGAAAAAGGAGAGTGAGAGAAAGAATGTGTGCATAAAAATGAGTAACAGATGGGGTACGAGGGGGAGGTGGGGCCTTAGCGGAAGTTAGAGAAGTCGATGTTCATGCCATCAGGTTGGAGGCTACCCAGACGGAATATAAGGTGTTGTTCCTCCAACCTGAGTGTGGCTTCATCTTTACAGTAGAGGAGGCCGTGGATAGACATGTCAGAATGGGAATGGGATGTGGAATTAAAATGTGTGGCCACTGGGAGATCCTGCTTTCTCTGGCGGACAGAGCGTAGATGTTCAGCAAAGCGGTCTCCCAGTCTGCGTCAGGTCTCCCAGTGGCCACACATTTTAATTCCACATCCCATTCCCATTCTGACATGTCTATCCACGGCCTCCTCTACTGTAAAGATGAAGCCACACTCAGGTTGGAGGAACAACACCTTATATTCCGTCTGGGTAGCCTCCAACCTGATGGCATGAACATCGACTTCTCTAACTTCCGCTAAGGCCCCACCTCCCCCTCGTACCCCATCTGTTACTCATTTTTATGCACACATTCTTTCTCTCACTCTCCTTTTTCTCCCTCTGTCCCTCTGAATATACCTCTTGCCCATCCTCTGGGTCACCCCCCCCCTCCTTTTCTTTCTTCCCGGACCTCCTGTCCCATGATCCTCTCGTATCCCCTTTTGCCTATCACCTGTCCAGCTCTTGGCTCTATCCCTCCCCCTCCTGTCTTCTCCTATCATTTTGGATCTCCCCCTCCCCCTCCCCCTCCAACTTCCAAATCCCTTACTCACTCTTCCTTCAGTTAGTCCTGACGAAGGGTCTCGGCCTGAAACGTCGACTGCACCTCTTCCTATAGATGCTGCTTGGCCTGCTGCGTTCACCAGCAACTTTGATGTATGTTGCTTGAATTTCCAGCATCTGCAGAATTCCTGTTGTTTGTGAATAAAACAGTTCTGAATTGTCTTACTGCTTATTTCTTACCAACTATCAGAACATAAATACATGTAACTGACACTATTTAAGAACTGTTCACTAAGCACGGTGTAGTATCTAACGGCTACACAAATGCACATGGCTGACTAGTTAGAAATTGTTCCCCAAGTCTTCTGTCCCAGTTAAGTGGCATAGTGTCCCAAGTGAACAAAGGGAACCCTGGCTATTTTCTCCATTAGTTTTTGTGCTTTAAGAGTTGCCCCAAATAAGCAGCTGTCGCAATTAACCGGAATCTACTGCATATGCAGTTTCCCTTAGCTCATATACTGAAACCAAGTTCATGCATCTTCTCTGTACTTACAGCCAATAAATACAGTTGCTCCACTAAGAGAACCAGAAATTGTAGTGCACAAAACATTTGCTCCAGATTCTCTTGACGAAGTGATATTCTGCGCACTGACGGCCATGCTCCTGTCACTTAATTTGATGACTGTGGACCTGTAGTTGTCAAAAGTCAAATTCAGGATGCGATTTCCTTTACCAACCACACAGCAGAACACTGGACTTGAACCTGCTTCCAGAACAGTTGAATCTGGGGGATAGAACTCAAACCCAGTCTGGTAAGTCACATCCCGGCCTGAAAAACAATATCACAGCACACTTGAGCAACACACACACACACACACACACACACACACAATGCTGGAGGAACTCAACAGATCAGGCAGCATCAATGGAGGAAAATAAACGGTCAACATTTAGGGCCAAGACCGTTCATCAGGACTAGAATGGAAAGGGCAGATGCCAGAATAAGAAGATGGAGCGGGGGAGGAGTACAAGTTTACAGGTGACAGGTGAGACCAGATGAGGGGCGAAGGTGGGTGGGTAGGTAGATGGGGAGGGTTGAAGAAAGAATGAGGGGATGGGTGGAAGTAGTAAAGGGCTGAAGAAGGAACCTTCTAGGTGACAGGAGGGGACAGTGGACCATGGAAGGTAAAATAAGACTTTAGTTATCCCGAAGGAAATTATCGGAAAAAAAAGTCTGATATATTCCTGTGCAGTCATGTCTCAGTGTAGCACAGAAAACGGTTCTCACTGAACACACTTTCGTTCCTCACTAGTGACGTTAGTTCGTCCGTCCACCTTGTAACTGAGCAATCTTACATTTCCCATGATAAAGGAAGGAAGATACGGCTTGTACCTTCTCTTCCTGTCCATCGGCTTCTTCCAGCCCGAAATCCCCTATATTTTCTCCTCAGCTCCTTGGCAATTTTGGGTCTCTCGATGGCAAAAGCACACTGTCGTAGACTCTGCAGCTGATCCCTGGAGTAAACAATGGATCCGTCTGCCGTTTCTGCTAGGACAGACTGGCACGACAAAAAAAGGTATCCCAAGGGTGACAAAAAATGATAAATTTCTGCTGAAGCCACATCAAACAGCAAAAATATATTAACAAAATCCGTAACAACAGAGAGCAACTTGGCTGGCTGCCGTCTTGGGACAGTGCTGGAAGAAAGGAAAGGAGGAGGGGTACCAGAGGGAGGTGATGGGCAGGTGGCGAGAAGAGAAAGGTGAGGGGCTAATCAGAATGGGGAACGGAAAAAAGATAAAGGAGGAGGGGAAAAAATTACAGAACGTTAGAGAAATTCATTTTCATGCTGTCAGGTAGGATGAATATGAGGTATTACTCCTCCAACCTGAGTATAGCCGTGCCCATGGTCTGTTCTTCATGAAATTATGGAATTGCTTTGCACTGTTGTAACTATATGTTATAATTATGTGGTTTTTGTCAGTTTTTATAGTCTTGGTTTGTCTTGTGTTTCTGTGAGGAACATTGTATCATTTCTTAATGCATGCATTACTAAATGACAATAAAAGAGGACTGTGTGTCCTCATAATCTAATCATGGCAGTAGAAGAGACCATGGACTGAAATGTTGGAACGGAAATTCAGAACTTATCATAAGTTATCATCATAAAGTGAGTGGATGTTGGATGATTGGGAAGTTTTTAAAATACAACAAAAGACAACTAAAAAACCCTATGGGAAAAGATGAAACACAAGGGCAAACTAGCCAACAATATAAAGCAAGATACTAAAAGATTTTTCAGTTATGTAAAGAGAGGTGAGAGTTGAGATTGGACTACTGGAAAACGATGCTGGTGAGGTAGTAATGTGAGACAAAGAAACGGCATATGAACTTAAAAAGTACTTTGCATCAGTCTTCACTGTGGAAGACACTAACTAAAAGGTCAGGAAGTAGGAGAGAGCGCCACTGCTATTACAAAGAAAAAGTTCCAGGTAAACTGAAATTTCTTCAGGTGGGTAGGCCACCTGGACCAGATGGACTACATCAAAGAACTCTGAAATTGTTGCTGAAGAGAGAACATATACATTGGTCATGATCTTTCATGAATCACTTTATTCTGGCATCGTTCCGGAGGACTAAAAAATTGCAAATATCATTCCACTCTTTAAGGGGGGGGGGCAAAAGAAAGGAAATTATGGGCCAGTTAGTCTAACCTCAGAGGTTGGGAAAGTGTTGGAGTTCATTATTAAGGATGAGGTTTCGGGGTACTTGGGAACTAATGATAAAATAAGTCAAAGTCAGCATTGTTTCTGTAAAGGAAAATCTTGCCTGACAATCTGGAAGAAAGAAGCAGGGTGGACAAAGGAGAGGTAGCGAATCTTATTTATTTACTAGCAGCCGACCAGAAAAGGGGGCCTTTTCTGGTTGGCTGCTAGTGACTTATGGTGTTCCTCAGGGGCCAGTATTGGAACTGCTACTTGTCACATTGTTTGTCAATGATTTTCTAATGCAATTGATAGCTTCATGGTAAGATTTGCACGTGAGTCACTGTGGGTGGAAATCAGAAACAGGAAGGGGACAATAACTCTACTGGGTATTTTTTATAGATGCTGGGTGGGAAAGCATTTTGGAGGTAGCAATCACAACTCTATCTCCCTCACCATAGCGCTGGAGAGGGATAGGAGCAATTTGGGAAAACATTTAGTTGGGGTAGGGGGAAATATGATGCCATAAGGCGAGACGTAGAAAGTCTAGTTAAGAGGAGAAAAACTTACGAAAAGTTCAAGAAACTAGGTACTAATAGAGTTCTAGAAAATTACAACGGTGCTAGTAAGGAGCTCAAGAATGAAATTAAGAGAGCTAGAAGGGGCTGTGAGAAAGCCTTGGCAAGCAGGATTAAGGAAAACCCCAAGGCATTCTACAGGTATGTGAAGAGCAAGAGGATGAGTCGTATGAGAATAGGACCAGTCAGGAATGAAAGTGGAAATGTGCATGAAGCCGGAAGAGGTAGCGGAGGTATTTAATAAATACTTTACTTCAGTATTCACCAGTGAAAAGGACCTTGGCAATTGTGGGAATGACTTACAGCGACTGAAACACTTGAGTGTATAGACATTAAGAAAGAGGATGTGCTGAAACTCTTGAAAGGTATTAAGTTAGATAAGTCACCAGACCGGACAAGATATACCCCAGGCTACTATGGGAAGCAAGGGAGGAGATTGCTGAGCCAATGGCGATGATCTTTGCATCATCAATAGGGAGAGGAGAAGTACCAGAGGATTGGAAGGCTGCAAACGTTGTTCCCTTGTTCAAGAAAGGGAGTAGAGATAACCCAGTGAGTCTTACTTCAGTGGTGGTCAAGTTGTTGGAGAAGATCCCGAGAGGCAGGATTTATGAGCATTTGGAGAGACACAAATTGATTAAGGATAGTCAACGTGGCTTTGTCAAGGGCAGGTCATGCCTTATGAACCTGATTGAATTTTTTGAGGATGTAACAAAACACATTGATGAAGGTAGAGCAGTGGGTGTAGTGTATATGGATTTCAGTAAGGTATTTGATAAGGTTCCCCATACAAGGCTCATTCAGGAAGTAATAAGGCAAGGGATCCAAGGAGACCTTGCTTTGTGTATCCAGAATTGGCTTGCCCAAAGAAGGCAAAGGGTAGTTGTGGATGGTTCATATTGACTTTGTGAGTGGTTCTGGCTAGGTACACAGAGCACAGAAAAATAGAGGGCTATGCGGTAGGGAAATTCTAGGCACTTTCGAGAATAAGTTACATGGTTGGCACAACATTGTGGGCCAAAGGGCCTGTAATGTGCTGTATATTTTCTGTTTCTATGATATGAAGAAGGGTGGAGGGGTGGGTAGGGCTGAGGAAGCAATGCATTTGCAGAAGGACTTAAGACAAATTGGAAGAATGGGAATAAATGGCAAATGGAATAGTGTTGGGAAATGTATGATAATGCATTTTGGTAAAAGAAACAATAGTGCAGACTATTATTGAAATGGGGAGAAAATTCAACCAGAGGTGCAAAGGGACCTCATGCAAGACTCCCAGAAGGTTTAATTTACAGGTTGAGTCTCTGGTACAGAAGGTAAATGCAATGTTGGCATTTATTTCAAGGGGGATAAATTAAAAAAAAACAAGGAGATAATGCTGAGGCTTTTTAAGCCACTAGTCAAGTTTCACTTGGGCGTATTGTTACAGTTTTGGGTTCCACATCTTAGAAAGGATGTGCTGCATTGGAGAGAGTCCAGAAGAGGTTCACGAGGATGATTTCAGGAATGAAGGGGTTAACATATGAGGAGCGTTTGGTTGCTTTGGGACTGAACTCACTGGAATAAGAAGAATGTGGGTGGATCTCATTGAAACCTACCAAATGGTGAAAGGACTAGATAAAGTGGATGTGGAGTGGATATTTCCTATGGTGGAGGAATTAGAGGGCACAGCCTTAAAATTGAGGGGCAACCTTTTAGAACAGAGGTAAGGAGGAATTTTTTTTTTTTTAGCCAGAAAGTAGTGAATCTGTGGAATGCTTTGCCATGGACAGCTGTGGAAGCCAAGACCGTGGATGTACTTAAAGCGAAAATTGATAGTTTCCTGATTGGTCAGGGCATCAAAGATTATGGCGAGAAGGCAGGTGTTTGGGGTTGAGTGGGAACCAGGATCAGCCTTGATGGAATGGCAGAGCAGATTCGATGGGTTGAACAGCCTAATTCTTCTCCAATATCTTATGGTCTAATATGTAATAGTTTATATGATAGGTTAACTGGTGAGTATAAGTTTCAAGTGAGAGGGGAAAGATCTAAAATGGAGAAGAAGGGCAACTGCTTCACACAAAGCTGCCAGAGTAAGTGATTAAGGCAGATACAGTAACAGCATTCAAGAGCCATTTGAAAAGGTATAGAGAAAGAATGGGTTTTTGGGGAATACAGGCCAGATTGGTGGGCACTAAGAACATTGGGCCAAAGGGCCTATGTCCATGCTATTTGACTCTGACTGTGCACAGAATAGTTTTATATCAAAGCAGTCTGCATATCGTACGTATTAAAAGGTTCCTGATTAGTAAAGATGTGAAAGGTTATGGGGAGAAAGCAGAAGGATGGTGTTGAGAGGGATAATGAATCAATAATGATGGCAGGGCAGGCTGGATAGGCCAAATGGCGCAATTCTGCACCCAGGTCCTATGTTCACATCATCAGAGCAGACCTTCCTTCTGTTTCCTACTAGAGTATGATATGCCCTGTCTTATATAGTATAACATGCTATTTAGATAACTATAACAGAGCATTATATAAGCCTTACCATCAAGTTTTAATGGTGGGCTCCATTCACTCCACGCACTTTTCCCAGCAAACTGGTATTTATTGTCATCACCAATAGAGCGGATTCTCACCAAGTAGGATGTGCACTGGACAGGCGTGTCTGATGTCCAAGTCAACTGCAGCATCCTGTTATAGGTAAAATCCAAGGTACTACTGTAATTCCCCTGCAAAAAAAAAACAAATCCGAATTCTCCTTTTCAGTCTCTTGCCATCAAACACTAGATCAACTTCAAGTTTATTGTCATCTGACTGAACATATATACAACCAGAAAAGTTAATGAAATATAATTCAAAATGCATGTAGTGCGCAGCTTGCTGTCCTAGTAACAAGACCTCAGTGGTGGCAGGGTATTCATTAGTTTTACAGGCTAAAGAAAGAAGCTGGTGCCCAGTCTGGCAGTCCTAGATCTTCCAACAAAATACATATTCTTAAGGAATGGAAACAGTTTGAATCAACAGCCACGACAGAAATGGCTAATACAAGGGGGCATCAATTTAAGGTAATTGGAGGAAAGTATAGGTAGAAAGTCAAAATTAAGGTTTTTTTTTTATAAACAGAAGGTGGTGGGTATGTGGTCTGAATAGATTCCACAACCTTCAGGCGCGCTTTTAAGGACAATACAATTCATGTTCTCAGGCTACAACCCAGACTCATTTGAGTCTATTATCTATTACGGACAATCAGGCACATCCTCTCCATGACCTACTGAATCAACAGTGGAGCACCCTTTCAAACAGGTTCATTCAGCTCTGCTGTCACAAGGATCGTTACAGAAAATCTTTTCTATCAAATGCATTAAGCATATACAAGAGTTCATCTCTGTGCAACAGGAAAACACACATCATAGTACAATAGTCTGTTTTATTATTTCGTACATTATTACACATTGGTAAATTGGGTATATTACTCTGTACTTTATTATTAGTTAATATTATTATTGCTGTGTTTTTAAAATCTTGCTGCTGTAAGAAAATAATTTCCGGGATCAATAAAGTACTTATTATTATATTTGCACAATTTGCCCTCTTTTAGACATTGGTCATTTGTCAGTCTTCGAGAGGTTTTCATGGATTCTATTGTATTTCGTTGTTTTGTTGTAAATATGTACAAGAACATGAAACTCAAGATAGTATATGGTGGCAAATACACATTTTAGTAATAAATTTATTTATGCTTTGCCAGAGCTGGTGGTAGAGGCAGATGCATGAGGAACATTTAAGTGACTCTTAAAAGGGACACATGGATGAAAGAAAAATGTAGAATAATCTGGGAGGGAAGGATTAGATTGATCTTACAGTATAAGGTCAGCACAACATTGTGGGCTGAAGGGCCTGTACTGTTATTGTATGTTCTGTTGAATTCACATGTTTTTGATCCAAGGTTCTTTCAGAAGTCAAGAATGATGCATAAAACTTGTTGCTTCATGATCGTTTTATTGAGCACTAAGAAAACAAAGGAATTGGGAGATGGAGAATAGCAGGAGTCCAGTATTGATAGCAAGAACAAAGAAGATAGCAAGCCAATGTGTTCTGTTCTTCTTCTATCATAGATCATAGATAACAGACATTCCATTCAAATTTGCAGGTAAGAGTTAACCAATCAGATAGCCTCTTTCAAATAATGCAATACCTGAGAGATTCCAGAATAATACAAAGAACTGTAACCACAAGGGGACAGAATGAACAATTGCATATACATAGACAATTACATAAAATACGAGCAGGCATCAGAAAGTTAAAATGCATACAAAATAATTATTATACAGTCTAATCCAAACTACAGTCTATGTAAACCTACAGGTTCTTGAATAAATGACAGTGCACAGACACCCCATGAAGGAGCTTTATGCCAGTTTTCACTCTTTGCTGTTAGAAGCAGAATGAAATTCTCAACAGGTTAGAAGGGCAATTAACTTCATCTACATAGTTTTACTAACACAGGGGTTCCCAGCCTTTTTTTTACCTATGGAGTCTCACCCCAAGTTGGGAACCCCTGCTCTGACAGAAAATACCATCCTGTAGTCGCACGCAAATGCACTACTATAGAAACACACGGAGGCAGAGAGAGCTGAACTCAGAATGTCGTTACTGATTCAAAAACGCGCGCTTAAATCTCCCCTCCCATGGGCCCCCTCAACCCACGGGGCGGACGTGACGTCAGACTGTCCCCAGAAGGTCCGCCCCAAGTGAGTAGTTTCAAACGCGCTACCGCGTGTCTGCCCACAGCTCCCGATGGCGGTTCGAGTCCTGCATGTGCGGGCCGCCACATCACCCGCACCCCCCCAGAAACGTCCATCGGGGGAGTGGAGCCCCCAGTTTTTGTGGCTTGCCTGGGTGGCCGGCCTTGCCGGCGTGGTGCAGGTATCCTCACTGGTTGCTCAATGTCCAGGTGTGCCGGTTTGAGGCGGTCCACTGTAAAAGTCTCTTCCCAGCCACCCACCTCCACGACACACGTGGTTCTGTTGTGCCGGATCACCTTGAAGGGTCCCTCATACGGCCGCTGTAGAGGTGACCTATGCATGCCCCTGCGAATAAAGACATACAGTCTCAGACGTCTTTAGGGGTGAAGGATGGCGTGGGACCATGCGTGGGATCAGGCGCAGTGCCAGGGTCCCTACCTTGTCCCGCAGCCTCGTTAGCACCGCTGCTGAAGTTTCTTCCGAACCTCGGGCCTCTGGTACGAACTCACCTGGGACCGTCAGGGGGGTGCCGTAGACCAATTCCGCCGAGGTGTCCAGGTCCTCCTTGGGGCCTGTGCGGATGCCCAGTAGGACTCAGGGAAGCTCATCTGTCCAGTTGGGGCTCCTGAGGCACACCATCAGGGCCGACTTGAGATGCCAGTGGAATCGCTGTACCAAACCGTTGGACTGGGGATGGTACACTGTGGTGTGATGCAGCTGGGTGCCCAGGAGCTGTGCCAGTGCTGTCCACAAACCAGACATGAACTGCGCCCCTCTGTCAGTGGTGATGTCCGTTGGGAGGCTGAACCTGGCGATCCAGTTTGCAGTGAGCATCCTGGCGCAGGACTCAGTGGACTTGTCTGTGAGCAGTACGGCTTCCGGCCATCTGGTGAACCTGTCTACCATGGTAAAGATATACCTGGCACCCCGGGAGACTGGCAGGGGGCCGACAATATCCACGTGGATGTGTTGGAACCTCCTGTGCGTCGGCTGGAACTGCTGGAGGGGAGCCTTCACCTGCCGCTGGACGTTGGCGGTCTGGCAGTGTACGCAGGTCCTGGCCCAGTGTCCGACCTGTTTGCGCAAACCGTGCCAGACGAATCTGTCCGCTACCAGCTTGATGGATGCCCGGATGGACGGGTGGGCCAAGTCGTGCAGCGTGTCGAACACCCGGCGCCTCCATGCTGCTGGTACCATGGGTCAGGGTTTGCCGGTAGACACATCGCACAGGAGTCGATCCACTGCCGGGCCGATGGAGACATCCTCCAACTGGAGCCCCGAAACGGTGGTGCGGTAAGCCGGGATCTCAGTGTCCGACCGTTGTGCTTCCGCCAGTGCTGCGTAGTCTATTCCTGAGGATGATATGCCTACTGAGTGGAGGCAGGGGCGAGACAGTGCGTCAGCGACGGCGTTGTTCTTCCCTGGGATGTGACGGACGTCCATGGTGAATTCTGAAATAAAGGACAGGTGCCTCTGCTGCCGAGCTGACCATGGGTCCGATACCTTAGCCAGTGCAAAGGTGAGGGGCTTGTGGTCCGTATACACAGTGAACTCCCTTCCCTCGAGGAAGTACCGGAAATGCTGGACAGCCAAGTAAAGTGCTAGCAACTCTCTGTCGAAAGCGCTGTACCTCACCTCTGGTGGCCGTAGTTGCCGGCCGAAGAACATAGAACATAGAAAAGTACAGCACAATACAGGCCTTTTGGCCCACAATGTTGTGCCGACCCTCAAACCCTGCCTCCCATATAACCCCCCCACCTTAAATTCCTCCATATACCTGTCTAGTAGTCTCTCGAACTTCACTAGTGTATCTGCCTCCAGCACTGACTCAGGCAGTGCATTCCACACACCAACCACTCTGAGTAAAAAACCTTCCTCTAATATCCCCCTTGAACTTCCCACCCCTTACCTTAAAGCCATGTCCTCGTGTATTGAGCAGTGGTGCCCTGGGGAAGAGGCTCTGGCTATCCACTCTATCTATTCCTCTTATTATTTTGTACACCTTTATCATGTCTCCTCTCATCCTCCTTCTCTCCAAAGAGTAAAGCCCTAGCTCCCTTAATCTCTGATCATAATCCATACTCTCTAAACCAGGCAGCATCCTGGTAAATCTCCTCTGTACCCTTTCCAATGCTTCCACATCCTTCCTATAGTGAGGCGACCAGAACTGGACACAGTACTCCAAGTGTGGCCTAACCAGAGTTTTATAGAGCTGCATCATTACCTCGCGACTCTTAAACTCTATCCCTCGACTTATGAAAGCTAACACCTCATAAGCTTTCTTAACTACCCTATCACCTGAGAGGCAACTTTCAGGGATCTGTGGACATGTACCCCAGATCCCTCTGCTCCTCCACGCTACCAAGTATCCTGCCATTTACTTTGTACTCTGCCTTGGAGTTTGTCCTTCCAAAGTGTACCACCTCACACTTCTCCGGGTTGAACTCCATCTGCCACTTCTCAGCCCAAGCGAGTGGTCGCCACTGGTCCTCAACGAGCTGCTCCAGGACTCCGCCGACTGCCATGTCAGAAGCGTTGACTGTGAGTGCCGTGGGTTCATCGACTCTCGGGTGCACTAGGAGGGCCGCCTTTGCCAGCGCCTCCGTGGACTCCGCGTCCCGTGCCACTTCTTTGGCCTTGCCGGCCATCAGGCTGAACGAGGGTCTCATGATGCGTGCCGCCGCCGGCACGAACCGATGATAAAAGTTGACTATCCCTACGAACCCCTGCAGGCCCTTGACCGTGCTGGGCTTGGGGAACTGGCGGATGGCCTGGACCTTGTCCGGTAGGGGAACTGCGCCATGTCCATTGACTCTGTGGCCCAAGAAGTCTATCTCCATCAGCCCAAACTGGCACTTTGCCAGATTAATTGCCAGTCCATGGTCACTCAGGCATTGGCAGAGCTGGCGCAAATGTGCCACGTGCTCTTGGTGCGAACTGCTGGCCACTAGGATATTGTCCAAGTAAATGGAAACGAAATCCAGGCTGCATCCCACCGAGTCCATGAGCCTTTGGAAAGTTTGGGCTGCATTCTTGAGACCGAAAGGCATCCTCAGGAATTCAAACAATCCGAACGGGGTGATGAGGGCTGTCTTGGGCACGTCGTCAGGGTGCACTGGGATCTGATGGTATCCCCTGAGCAGGTCAATTTTCCAGAAGATGGTCGCTCCGTGCAGGTTCACCGTGAAGTCCTGGATTTGGGGTACCGGGTATCTGTCGGAGGTTGTGGCGTTGTTGAGCCTTCTGTAGTCTCCGCAGGGCCTCCATCCTGCTGTGGATTTGGGCACCGTGTACAGCGGGGATGCCCACGGACTGTCTGAGTGGCGTACATTTCCCATCTCTTCCATCTTACGGAACTCCTCCTTGGCGAGGTGGAGCTTGTCGGGTGGGAGCCTGCGAGCTCGGGCGTGCAGCGGCTGTCCTTGCGTGGTGATGTGGTGCTGCATACCATGCTTGGGGTCGGCCGTGACTATGGGGGGGAATTCCGCCAACACCCTGGCGAATTCGTTACCCGAGAGGGTCACAGAATCCAGGTGGCAGACCGGTAGCTTGGCTTCTCCGAGCTGGAAAGTCTGGAACGTCTCGGCATGGACCAAACGCCAGCCCTCTCGGTCGACCAGGAGGCAGTTGGCTCGTAGGAACTCTGCCCCTAGTAGTGGCTGTGACACTGCTGCCAATGTGAAAGTCCAGTTGAAACGGCTGGACCTGAAATGCAGTGAGATAGTTCGTCCGAATACTGGTGCCATTTGCAGTGGTGAGTTCAGGGCCTGGGACCGCGTTACGAGAGTCCATGTTCGGCGGGGGGGGGGGGAGTACGCTGACTTCGGCCCCGGTGTCTACCAGGAAGCGCCGCCCGGAGTATCGGTCCCAGAGGTACAGGAGGCTGTCTCGGTGGCTAGCCATTGTAGCCATTAGCGATGGCTGGCCCCGGTGTTTCCCGGAAAAGCACATGGTGGACGACAGCTATGCGCACCTGAGCCCCACCTTTGATGATAGAAACGCCACTGTTCCGAACTTTCGACTTTTTCCCTCGTGGGTCTCGACGGCTTCGGTTGCGGGGCCTGGGCTTTTGGGCGCACAATCGTGGCTAGGCCAATGGAGGCTGCTCCACGTTGCTTGCTCTGCCAAAGGACGTCTGCTTTAGCCGCGACCCTGTGTGGGTTGCTGAAATCCTCACTCGCCAGGAGAAGGTGAATGTCCTCTGGCATTTGCTTAAGGAACAACTGTTCAAATAAAAGGCACGTCATTCATGAGCTTGGATGACGTGCGGTCGCCCAGGCCGTCCATGTGTAGGAGCCGCACGGCCCGTTCACGGCGGGAGAGTCCGAAGGTACAGATCAGGGGCACCTTAAGCTTTGTATACCTGTCCTCCGTTGGTGGCTGGCGTAGGAAGTCGATGATCCGGCCTGCCGTCTCCTGGTCAAGCGTGCTGACCACGTAGCAGTACCACGTGGCATTGGCTGTAATGTCTCTGATACTGAACTGGGCCTCAGCCTGCTCGAACCAAACGTGGGGCTGAGTGGCCCAGAAAGTCGGGAGCTTCAGAGAGACCGCACTGTGCGAGTTGCTTGAACTCATGGCTGGTCGCTGAGTCGCCGGCTCCAGATGCCGTCTGGAACGTCAGGGTCACCAATGTAGTCGCGCGCAAACGCGCTACTAAAGAAACACATGGAGGCAGAGAGAGCTGAACTCAGAATGCCTTTACCGATTCAAAATCGTGCGCTTAGATCTCCCCTCCCATGGGCCCCCTCGACCCGCAGCGAGGACGTGACGTCAGCCTGTTCCCGGAAGGTCCGCCCTGAGCGGGTAGTTCCAAACGCACTACCACGCGTCTGCCCACGGCTCCCGATGGCAGTTCAAGTCCCACGTGTGCGGACCGCCACAATCCCATCAGACAAAATGTTAGCCCAGCCCAAGGAAAAGGAATTGTGAAAAAATGTGGAGAAAGATTGATGACAATATGAACTAGTTTGTTGAAAACTGGGTATCAATAAAAGAGTGAATGATGATGGTGGGGGCAGTTATTTGGCACAAGGTGACTGATGACCAAGGGACATAAACTGATGGAGAATTTTTAACTGAGGAACCATGAGCCAATGTAATTCAAAAATCAAACTTTCAGGAACCAGATTTGCCATGCATCCAATGTCGCCTCCAACCTCATTCGAAATTGTCTCTTCACCTCTGAAATAGCCCTCTGTAAATCATACCTGATTTTCTGGTACAGGCCTGGGTCGCCAGACTTGAATGACACAGATCTAGCCTTCAGCAGATGACAAATCTCCTGGTTCATCCACCGCTTTTGGTTTGGGAATGTACATTAAGTCTTTGTAGGCACAAACCCATCCACACAGATTTTAATAAAGTCGGTAACAACTGCAGCATACTCATCCAGGTTCGAAGATGAATCCCTGAATACAGTCCAGTCCACTGATTCAAAGCAATCCTGTAAGCACTCCTGTGCTTCCCTTGTCCATACCTTCTTGGTCGTCACTACTAGTGCTGCAGCCTTCAGTCTCTGCCTGCACTCAGGGAGTAGAAGTACAGCCAGGTGATCGGAGTTCCCAAAGTGAGGGCATGGAATAGCACAGCAGGCATTCTTGATGGTAGCGTAGCAATGGTGGTATAGTAAGTGATCTGTTGACTGGCCTGGTTAAGATCTCCCTAAAACAATGATGCGCTGTTTCATGCATATTGATCACATTGCTCAGATCATCTAAAGCCTGATTGACATTGGCCTGAAGTGGAATGTATACTGCTACCAAATGACCCTGGAGAACTCCCGTGGTAGGTAAAAAGGATGGCACTTAACTGCTAGATATTCCAGGTCTGGTGAGCAGAATTGGGACAGCACTGATATATTTGTGCACCAAGAAGAGTTGATCATCAGGCATACTCTTCCACCTCTGCTTTTGAGAGACTCAATAGATCTGTCCTGACGGTGTATAGTAAACCCGACAATCTGAATCACTGCATCCGGTACTGAGGGGGTTAACCAAGATTCCAAGAAACAAAGGACACATGCAGTCCTAATGTCCCTCAGATTCAGTACCCTTGCCCTGAGATCATCGATTCTATTTTGACAAGGTACTCCATGCAAGACTTATTGAGAAAGTAAGGAGGCATGGTATCCAAGGGGACATTGCTTTGTGGATCCAGAACTGGCTTGCCCACAGAAGGTAATGAGTGGTTGTAGTTGGGTTATATTCTGCATGGAGGTCGGTAATCAGTGGTGTGCCTCAGGGATCTGTTCTGGGACCCCTACTCTTCGTGATTTTTATAAATTATCTGGATGAGGAAGTGTGGATGGGTTAGTAAATTTGCTGATGACACAAAGGTTGGAGGTGTTGTAGACAGTGTGGAGAGCTGTCAGAGGCTACAGCAGGACATTGTTAGGATGCAAAACTGGGCTGATTTTGGTAGGTCAAATATGATGACAGAATATAGCATTAATGGCAAGACTCTTGGCAGTGTTGAGGATCAGAGGGATCTTGGGGTCCGAGTCCATAGGACACTCAAAGCCGCTATGCAGGTTGACTCTGTGGTAAAGAAGGCATCCAGTGCATTGGCCTTCATCAACCGTGGGACTGAGTTTAAGAGCCGAGAGGTAATGTTGCAGCTACTACAGACCCCGGTGAGACCCCACTTGGAGTACTATGCTCAATTCTGGTCATCTCACTACAGGAAGGACGTGGAAACCATAGAAAGAGTACAGAGGAGATTTACAAGGATGTTGCCTGAATTGGGGAGCATGCCTTATGAGAATAGATTGAGTGAACGCAGCCTTTTCTCCTTGGAGCAATGGGGGATGAGAGGTGACCTGATAGAGGTGTACAAGATAATGAGAGGCATTGATCGTGTGGATAGTCAGAGGCTTTTTCTGAAATGGCTAGCACGAGGGGGCATAGTTTTTAAGGTGCTTGGAAGTAAGTACAGAGGAGATATCAGGGGTAAGTTTTTTTTTAGAGTGGTGAGTGCATGGAATGGGCTGCTGGCAGCGATGGTGGAGGCAGAAACGATAGGGTCTTTTAAGAGACTCCTGGATAGGTACATGGAGCTTAAAAAAATACAGGGCTATGGGTAACCCTAGGTAATTTCTAAAGTACGTACATGTTCAGCACAGCTTTGTAGGCCAAAGGGCCTATATTATGCTGTAGGTTTTCTATGTTCCTATTCACCAGAGACTGCATGTTTGTCAGCAAGAGCGGTATAGGGAATTTAAAACCTCGTTTCCTTAAACATACTTGTAACCCCGCTCTGCACCCGCACTTCCTCCATGGTGTCCTACGTGGACGCTTCCGACCACAATCGGTGTTGTTTCTGTCAGTTTTAAGCAGCGATAGTTAAGATTAAACACATTAAGGTATCTTTGTTGGCTATACTGACCGTGGAAGCAGTTGTGCTTTTCAGCTGTATCAGGCTGAAACTGGAATATTTAATTGAATCCATTGAGAGTACTGCTGTTATTCGAGTCACGCCTAGGTGCCCTGTATTAGCCATTTTGCCAGGTTTGCAGGACATTACTTCCTACAAAGCGAAACCCAATAGCATGAATGGCAGCCATACTTTACTACCAGATGAACTCAATGCCTTCTATGCCCGCTTTGAAAGGGAGAACACAACTACAGTTGTGAAGATCCCTGCTGCACCTGATGACCCTTAGTCGGCTCCATCTTGGGTACCAGCCTACAAAGAACCCAGGACATCTTCGAGGAGGGGTGTCTCAGAAAGGCAGTGTCCATTATTAAGGACCTCCAGTACCCAGGGCATGCCCTTCTGTCACTATTATCATCAGGCAGGAGATACAGAAGCCTGAAGGCACACACTCAGCGATTCAGGAACAGCTTCTTCCCCTCTGCCATCCGATTCCTGAATGAACTTTGAACTCTTGAACACTACATCTCTTTTTTTTTTAAATATACAGTATTTCTGTCTTTTGCAGTTTTTAATCTATTCAATATATGTATACTGTAATTGATTTAATTTATTATTATTTTATATTTTTCTCTTCTATATTATGTATTGCATTGAACTGCTGCTGCTAAGTTAACAAATTTCACGTCACGTGCCGGTGATAGTAAACCTGATTCTGAGATATTACTGGAAATCGTAACAAGGTCCATAGGGACTAGTGTTGAGACTTCTGTTGTTTGCAATACATATCAACAGATGGCCTGTGGGAGGCATGGTAGTAAACTAGCAGACAACACAAACGTTTATGGGGACCACAGACTACAGATGCTGGGATCTACAGCAAACACAAAATGCTGGAGGAATTCTGCAGGTCAGGTAGCATCTGTGGAGGTAAATAGACCATCAATGTTTCAGGTCAAGGCTCTTTTGTCTGGACTGCTAAATTGGTGGAGTAATAGACACTGAATGTTGGCTTGGTGTATAGCATGACATGGATTAACAGAAGAGTCTAGTGAGTCTAATGATGGCAAAAGCTTCCAATGTATGTAAAAATTAAAATACTGTATTAGCAAAAGTGCCATTGAGCAGAAAATCCTACAAAAAGTAGTGGATACAGCCCAGTCCATGATGGGTAAAGTCCTCTCCACCATTGCGCACATCTACATGGAGCACCTTTCACTGATTTTATTGTGTTTCTTGTATTTACTGTAATTACCCACAAGAAAATGAAAATGCATTTCAGGCTGTATATGTTGACATATATGTACTTTGATAATAAATTTACTTTTTTTTGAGTTTTCAAGTTAACATGATTCCTTTATGGATAAAATTGAGGAAGAGAAATGGCACAGGGATTAAACAAACATTGGGTGTCTTCCTTTGCAGAAGGCACAAAAATCCCTGAAAATAGCAGAGCATGAATATGATGAATGATAAGCTGAAGGAAATTAACAGTGGTGAAGGCAACTGTTTATTAGAGTGGAGAGTTATGAGGAGAAGCCAGGAGAATGGGATTGAGAGCCATAATAGAATGGAGGAGCAGACTCGATGGGCAAAATAGCCTAACCTGCTCCTGTGTCCTATGGTCTCTTGGCCAAGAAATCCTCAGGATGTGGTGATCTGCATCTTGGGATTTTCAAAGTGCTCTGGAGCCAATGATTGCACTGATTGTCATCTTCCAACAATGCACCAATTATAAAACAGTTTTCTGATTAGATAGCAAATATAACCTGCTATTTAAGAGAACAGTGAATACAGGAAACTAAAAGCCAATTAACATGACATTCATGGTAGGAAACTGCTGGTATTAATTATTTCAAGCTGGGCCAAAGGAGCTGTATTTATGCTTTATACCTTGATAGCTATGAACATGTTAACAGGACCCTTGACAAATCATAAGGGTGTCAAAGGTTACAGGGAGAAGGCAGAAGAGTGGGCTTGAGAGGGTAAATAAATCAGTCACGATGGAATAGCAGAGCAGACTTGATGGACCGAATGCCTGGTTCTGCTTATTCTGGCTTCTTCCCCTTCTTTTCCAGGTCCAGTGGACGTTTTGACCCGAAATGCTGACTGTTTATTCATTTCCATAGATACTGCCTGAGTTCCTCCAGCATCTTGTGCATTACTCTAGATTTTCAGCATCTGGCATCTCGTGTTTCTGATTCTGCTCCCTCGTCTTATGGTGTTATAACAGGATGGGGGAAAAAGATCACTTTTAAAAGGTCTGTTAGGAATAGATTGGATAAATGGTTACGGTATAGCTCAAGTCAAGATTTAAATTTATTTATCACACGTACATCGAAATATACAGTGAATATGTTTGTGTTAACAACCAACACACCCAAAGATGTGCTGGGGGCAGCCCACAAGCATCGCCACACATTCTGGCACCAACATAGCACATTCTCAATGCTCGGCAGAATAATACCTTGTATGCTACCTGGGTGATGGCACACCTCCCCTCACCATTCCCCTTTCCCTTTCTCACATTTCCCTACCTGCCCATCACCTCCCTCTGGTGTTCCTCTCCCCTTTTTTCTTTCTTCCATGGCCACCTGTCCTCTTCTATCAGATTCTCCCTTCTCTAGCCCTGTATCTCTTTCACCAGTCAATTTCCCAGTTCTTTACTTCATCCCTCCCGGGTTTTCACCAGCAGGATGCTGACGGGTCTCAGCCCAAAATGTCAACTGTACTCTTTTCCATCGATACTGCCTGGCTTGCTGAGTTCCTCCAGCATTTTGTGTGGGCTGACACTCCTTTTGAGTTGAAGCAGAAATAAAGCAATAATACTGGGCTTGAAAGTCTGGAAGGAAGGATGGCCCTCCATCTTGGCTTCAGGACAAAGGCAGTGCTGCAGCTTCAGACATGCCAACTTCTGGGCTTCTCAGGTGAAATAAATTACCTCAACATACTATCCAAAAGGGTCAGGAGAGTTCTCCCACTGCCCTGGTCAAGTCCCAAAGCAAGGATGTATTGGTGGGTTTTTATAAGGTGTTGGTCAGACCACCTCTGACCAAGTTTGGTCTCCATATCTGAAGGGAAGATGTGGTGGCCCTGAAGAGGGCTCAGTGGACCTTCACAAGAACGATCCGAGGAATGAAAGGACTCTTTGATGGCGCTGGGCCTGTACACAATGGAATTCAGAAGAACAGGTAGGCAGAACTATCACTGAACACTACAGAATACTGAAAGATCTGGAGAGAGTGGATATAGACAAGAGGCTTCCCTTAGTAGGAAAGTCCAAGACTGGCAGAGCCTCAGAATGAATGTTGCAATGAACTGAGATGAGGGGAAATTTCTTCAGCCAGGGGTGAATCTGTGGGACCTGTTGTCACAGAGGGCAGTAGAGACCAAGTCATTGGGTGTATTTAAGGCAGAGATTGATAGATCCTTGATTGGTAAAGGGATTTTGGGTTATGAAGCATACAAGATATATACTGGTAGGGCTATAGAATGGGATGGAGTAAAAAAATTAGCCATGAATGCATGGCAGCTCTCACTTGATGTGCTGAACGGTCTAAACTTGTGCTCTTATTTAACCTTAGGGGAGCAGTTTAATTTAACATTTTTTCCATTGTCATTCGTGGATCACAGTCGTTCATTAGTTGAGGGACTTTTTGGAGGTCTTGAAAGGTTTTAGAAAAATTAAAGGACTCTGCAGTTCGCGTTCTCAATATTATTTATTATTTATTTATTGTATTTGCACAGTATGTCTTCTTTTGCACTTTGGTGGTTTGTTCATCTTTGTTGTGTGTAGTTTTTCATTGATTCCATTGTATTTACCGCAAGAAAATTAATCTCAGGGTTGTGTGTGATGACACACATGCACTTTGATAACAAATTTACTTTGAACTTAGATTCCTGTATTATATATGCCAGTAGCTCTGCAATTAATTGATCTCCTTAAACACAACAGCAAGTGTGCATAAAATTTGTCTTAAAATATCTGTCAGCATCATGGCCAACAGAGGTGAGAACCCAGAGCCACAACTACATTTTGGCTGCTATAATCCATCAATGTTCTTTATTATCTAAAATGATATAGAACAGTACAGCACAGGATCAGGCCTTTTGGCCACAATGTTACGCTGAACCAATTAAACTAGTTATTAAAAGTCCAACTAATCCCTTCTGTCCATATCCCTCTAAGCTTTGCACGCTCATGTGCTTATCCAAGAGTCTCTATCATGTTTACTTCCACTTCCACGTCCGGCAGCATATTCCAGGCACCTACCACGCACTTTCTTTAAACTTAACACCTCTCATTTTAAATGCATGCCCTTGACTGACCCCAGACAAAAGACAGAGTAGGCTGTCAACTCTATGCTTCTTAATCTTATAAACTTCTATCAGGTCCCCCTCAGCCTTCACTACTCCAGAGAAAACAATTCAGGTTTGTTCAATTTCTCCTTATAGCAATGCACTCCAATTCAAACAGCATCCTGGTAAACCCCTTCTGAACCCTCTCCAAAGCATCCATGTCCTTCCTATAATGCAGGCAACCAGAATTGAAAGCAATCCTCCAGATGTGTTGTGACTGGAACATAACCTCCTGACTTTAATTCAATGCCTTGACCAATAAAAGCAAGCATGCCACAAGCCTTTCTTACTACCCTAACATTCCGTGCAGTCATTTTCTACGGACTCTGATTAAAAAGGGTATTAATTCTCTGTATCTCCTGCTATCACTTTACTTACCACCCAGACCTCTTCCATCTTGTATGCTCTGAGAACTTGGATTTGGAAAATCATCTTCAAATTAAGACCATAAATTTCACCCCCTTCAGCCCATTGCACCACCGCCACCTTGTCGTTGGACGGATCTTGGAAAACTCTGCGAAGTTCCGGTGTGTAAGGTACGAACACTGAAACAGCACAGAAACAAAAGTATTACAGCATGTATGAAACCCATTCAGTACTGACCATGCAAGAGCAATAATTTCTATATCTTGCTGCAGGTATGCATGGCTGAGGTATCCTGAATGGTACAGAATACTTGCAATCATCACCAAGCATACCAACTTCTGACCTTATCACGGAAGAAAATGATGGCTCTGATGAAACAGCAAAAGATGGTTTGGTGTAGGATACCTTTCTGAGGAACCAGGGTACACATCTGAACACAGTCATTCATTATTTGAGAGACTTTTTGGAGGTCTTGAAAGGTTTTAGAAAAATTAAAGGCCTCTGCAGCTCATGTTCTCAATGTTATTTATTACTTTATACTTTATCGTTGTCAAACAATTGGTACTAGAACGTACAATCCTCACAGCGATATTTGATTCTACGCTTCCCACTCCCTGGATTACAAATATTAAAAATAGTAAAAAATTAGTAAATATAAAAAATTTAAATTATAAATCATAAACAGAAAATAGAAAAATGGAAAGTAACGTCCTGCAAAAAAACCGAGGTGCAGGTCCGGATACTTGAAGGGTACGGTCCAGATCCGGGTTAGGAACGTTCAGCAGTCTTATCACAGTTGGAAAGAAGCTGTTCCCAAATCTGTTCTCAAATCTTGAGTCTTCAAGCTCCTGAATCTTCTCCCAGAGGGAAGAGGGACGAAAAGTGTGTTGGCTGGGTGGGTCGTGTCCTTGATTATCCTGGCAGCACTGCTCTGACAGCATGCGGTGTAAAGTGAGTCCAAGGACGGAAGATTGGTTTGTGCGATGTGCTGCGCTGTGTTCACGATCTTCTGCAGCTCTTTTCAGTCTTGGACAGGACAAGTTCCATACCAGGTTGTGATGCACCCTAGAAGAATGCTTTCTATGGCGCAGCTATAAAAATTATTGAGGGTTTTAGGGACCAGGCCAAATTTCTTTAGTTTTCTCAGGAAGTAAAGGCGCTGGTGGGCCTTCTTGGCAGTGAACTCTGCTTGGTTGGACCAAGTCAAGTCATTAGTTCCCAACAACAATAACCATCTTCCTTTAAGCAAAATATGCCTCAAATCACTGAAAAACTTTCCCTTCAATCCCACTCATTTTTTGATGCCACCTATGATTAAATGTCGCCTTGATACTAAATGTAGTCACACCCATGTCATTACTAGAGTTTTGCCCTTTGACTTATGTTCAAAACAAAGCTGTGATGAAGTCCAGAGGCAAGTAGTCAGCAAAATCCAAATTGGACATCAGTGTTGGGTGGGTAAGTAGTATTTGATCACACTGTTGGCAGTAATGACCATTGATTTGACTGAAGTAGACCAACTGGGCAAGAATTAACCAAATTCGATTTGCTGATCTGTTTGATTACGAAATGCCTAGACGATATTCCAAATTATAGGTTAGATGCCAGTATTAGAGTGGCAAGTACCACAAAGCTCCTTCATTGAAAATTTTAGTGCAGTTACTTAGAGTTGGCAAGACGACAACTGCAGTAAAATGAAATCTTTACTTAAGACCCAAAGCATTCAGAGGAATCCCACGTGGTCACAGGGAGAACATACAAACTTACAGACAGGAGTAGATCTGAACCCAGATCGCTGGCACTGCAATAGCATTGTGCTAATCACTACATTTCTGTGCCACCTATAAATGCTGCTTGAACTTTTGTGCAGTTATTTAGCAACTTGGCAAGTCCACATCTAGACTACAATGTAGTCTTTACTCAAAGGAGGATATACTTGCTTTATGGGGGGGGGGGGAACAGAGATTTACAGGGTCAAAAGTTGCAATGAGTGGGCCAATGACAGATGAGTTAAGGGAGGCCAATGCTTGCAATAATATCTCCGTAGGTTTTCAGATAAATATGGATAAGGACAAGACTGCACCTCAGGAGGGTGTGCCAAATTAAGGAAAGGTTAATTGCAAAAGTTTTAGACAGGAGTTAGGAGAGAAGACTGGGAGCAGCTGCAAGTTCACATCTGATACGCAGGAGTCAATTAAAGAGCGGGTCAGAATTCAGAGACCCAACCAGTGTGTTTAAGAACAAAAGACAAGGAACCTTGGGTGATGAGAGATATTGTAAATTTAGTCAAAAAGGAAATGGAGACGTACACAAGTTCAGACAGGACTTCACGGAGGATATAGAGGATAACTACATGAAAAGTTACAGGGTGACCTTGGTCTGCTTCATATGTGGGCTGACGATTGGCAATGGATTTCAATCCAAATAAATATGAGATATTGTATTTTAAGATATCAAACCAAAATAGGAATTACACAGTGAATGGCAGGGTTTGGGGGAGTGTTATGGAACAGAGGGACTATGTCTGCAAGAGCACAGTTCAATGAAAGCACCATCACGGGTTTTGCAGATAGGATGATGAAGGTGGCATTTGGCACCTTCATCAGTCAGGATACTGAGTATAGGACTTGTAAAATTATGTTGCAGTTATACAAGATGTTGGTGTGGCCAAATTTGGACTATTGGCTACAGTTTTGATCACTCTGTTATAGGAAATATGTTACTAAACTCGAGAGTGAACAAAGGATTTACCAGGATGTTGTCTGGACTTGGGGGCCTGAGTTACAAGGAGAGATTGTGTAGAAGAGCACTTTATTCCCGGGAACATGGAAGATCAAGGGGTGATCTGATAGAGATATACAGGATCATGAGGGACATAGAGTGAGTGAAAACACATGCCATTTTTCTCCAGAAGGGGTGCTAAAAATAAGAGCCCACAGTTTTAATATCAGAGGGAAGGTATTTAAGAGAGGACAATGTGTGCAGCTTCTTCACACAAAGGGTGCAGTGTCAGAAATAAGTGGTAGAGGCAGGCACATTAGCAATATTTAAAAGTTATCTAGTTAAGTACATGGGTAGGAAAGGTTCAGATGGCTATGGGCAAAAATTGGGCAGATGGGACAAACTGGCTGAGGAACATAGTTGGCATGGACAAGTTGAACCAAGGGCCTGTTTCCATGCTGCAAGACTAAATTTAAGAAATTTGATAAATTGTCAGGGTAATTCCTGTGCTTGTTGAGAACGTGGGAGGCATAGCCAGTGAGTCAGCAAGAATCCTGCTTGAGCTCTCATGTCTTCTTCTGCCAGTTTCTTAGATTTAAGCAACCTCCCTCAAAAGATAATTGACAGGTCAGCTTTTTTTGAACTACTCTCCTAAACGGTGGAATTCAAAACGTCAAGCTATGAAGATCTAGCTTCAGATAACACTTTTAAACTCCAACTTAAAACCTTGCTTTTTATGTTTATTTTATTTTCTTGTTTCACATTGTTAAACACTTTGAATTACATTGTCTGTATGAAAAGTGCTCTATAAATAAGTTATTATCATCTGCATCCTTATCATACAATTGAACAGAAATATGCAGCACCAAATGCTTTTTTAAAATCTGAAACAATTAGTTTTAAATTTTACCTATATCGCTTTCCATCACTGTGAATTCCTCTGATGTCTCTCTTCCCAGTACATTAACAGCGGTTATCTGTATCATCATGGTGTTAAATATTAAGAAATCATATTCAACAAAGTTAGCCTTTCCCACATTTGTGCAGTTATTTGATGACCTAAGAAGAAAAACAAGAATCAATTTGTCACTTTTCATTTAAGAAATTTGACTTCTTTTCCTTTCTACATTTCCACAAGTGTCTGGTACCATCCAGTACATCAAGCCTTTTTGGATCTTGAATGGTGATTAGTATTAGACCAAATGATTACAGAGGGTGTTGCATTAAAGCCGGATTCCTGTGATTAGGCTAGTGTTAAATAGGTGGCTTGCAGGGTGGTACGGCTCATTGGGCCGGAAAAGCCTGTTCTGCGCTGTATTTTAAAATAAATAAATAAATAAACAAAACAGTACTCACTTGAGACAGCTGATGTAGCTGGTTTCTATATTTGTGTCTCTTCCTTGGTTCCATGAACAGTTGATTTTAGTGAAGTTATGAGTTATGCATTTCAGGTCCCGAGGGGCATCTGGAGGATCTAAAGCAGCAAGAATATTTCAAATTCAACTTCTGAATAGTCATGATAGGTAAACTATCAAACTGTTTGACCAAATATGCAATGCATTTTTGATATCTCTAGTTTCACATTTTAGCAATTCTGGAGGTGAACTATTTGATATTTAATCCTTCACTTTAAATTCTATTACAATTGCCACATTAGGGGAATTAGTCTGGGGGCTGCAAGGAGGTCAGAGAAATTGTCATGGTCAATACCATGATCACATGGGATCTAAGTGGATACAAAATTGGCTTGGTGGTAGAAGACAGAGGGTGATAGTGCGGGGTTGCGGAAGGGAAGAACTGCTTTTTCCCCAAACACCAATTCACACTAATCCTCTTTCATTCTCCACATATTCCCATCAACTCTTCCTCCAATGCACTGTCCTAACAATTCTGTAGGCCACAGGGTAGTTCAGATTGATAATTTAAAACCATAAAGCAAATTTCACACTTATCAAAATCACTACTGAACTACTTTGACAAACAGAGTAGCTTGAATCCTAATAATCAACGATGTTGGAGTCCCAGTCAGAAACTTCTTACAAATGTGCAGTAAGTTTTCCCCGAGCTTGTCAATGGGTGCACTAATTGCTAATGACCTGAAGAGACAATCTCAGAGTGAAGAACGAATAAACACTCCAAACAAGAAGTTAAATGAGTTGATCTGGATCCCAGCACAATCTTCATCACTACCCACTGTACCACCAATTTTGGCGTCTGCCACAAACTTACTAACTATATCATCCAGCACTGATTCCTGCAGCACATCACTGGTCCTGGGCTTCCAATCTGAAAAACAACCCTTCACAACACCCTCTGACTTCTATCACCAAACAGTTTTGTACTCATTTGGCTAAATCATCTTTGATCCCATGTGATCTAACCTTCTGGACCAACCTACCACGCAGAACCAAGAAACAGGAAGTTGAGGGGTGACCATACACCAAAATAAAATCATGAGTTTTGACAGGGTAGACAGTTAATTGAGTGAGCAGCTTAAAGCTTCTCTGTGTCAACATCTCAGAGGATCTATCCTGGGGCCTACTTCAATAGGAGTTTGAGGAAATTTGCAACATCAGCAATGAATCTAACACATTTCTACAGATGTATGGTGGAGAGCATTCTAAATAGTTGCATCACAGCCTGGCATGGAGCCTCAAATGCACAGGATCACAAGAGGCAACAGAGGACTATAGACTCAGCCTGTTCCATCACTGGCACAAGACATTGAGGATCATAAGGCAGTCTCTCAAGAAGGCAGCATCTATCATTAAAGACCCACACCATCTGGGACATGTATTCTTTGTGTTACTATGGTAACAGGAAGGAGGTAGGTTCAATGTTTTAAGATCAGCTTCTTCCTCTCTACTATTGGACTTCTGAATGGTTCATGAACCCATAAACATAACCTCATTTATTTATCTTTTGCACTATTTAGTTATTTGTAATGATTTTAACTTCTTGCACAGTACTGTTGCTGCAAAACAACTCCAACAGGCTAGAAGTCTACTGGGGTTTCCCTGTGAGGTTCGTATTCTGCCGATCACGTGCAGAAACCGTTGAGTTCTTGATTTAGTCAGGGCATCAAAGGTTCTGGGGAGAAGGCAGGACCATAGGGTTGAGAAGGAAAATAAATCAGCCATGATGTAATGGTGGTGCAGACTCGATGGGCCAAATGACCTAATTCTGCTCCTGGGTCGACGGTAACAACAAACGTCAGTGATAATAAACCAGATTCTGAAAAGCAAGAGGGTAGGAGCTTAACTTGAGAGAAACATGTTTTAAAGGGGGATTAGAAGGGAAAGTTTTCTGTACACAGAGCAGTGATTGATCTCCAGAGTTCGTTGCCAGGTGATGTAGGAATCAGATATAGTCAATAATATTTAAACAGGCACTACATAGAAATACACTGATGCAGGTAAAAGGGGTTCAAGCAGACAGGCAAAAAGGCAGGCATGGACATGGTGCTCCATAGGGCCACTTCTGTGCTATACATCCGCCACTATCTTCTGTCTAACAAAATTGTTTCCTTGATTCCTCACATCTGTTTTATAGGAGTTTTCTTGACTTGTACAGTACTGTGTATGGAACATATATATATAGCTACCGTGTCTAAAACTTTTGCACAATGCTGTATTTGTCAACATGGAGTGGAGAGCGAGTTTGTAAATCTGGAGGGAGCAAAAAATATTGGAAATGGTGAGGGTGGAGCACCGCAGGAGGGGTGTGGGACAGATGGTAGAGAAGGAATGTCAGGGGTGGGAGGTGGTACGGGTGCAGACACACCCAACCCTGAGACAGACACCAGGCAAGGTCATTTGATTCCAAACAATTGGCTTATTGATCATTACAGAATGTCTCTCCGGTGCTTCCAGCTCCCTCTCCTCTCTTCCCCTTATCCCAACCAGGATTCCACTCTCCTTGCACCCTTCCCACAATAAGAGACCCATATCATAATCAGGTTCATCATCACTCACAAATGTCATGAAATTACTTTTTGTGGCAACACTACAATGCAATACATAAAATTACTACCGTACTGTGCAAAAGAAGTAGGCAGCTGAGCAGTATATATGCTAAGACCTTTGCACAGTACTGTAACTGTAAGTTCAAACTCCTCCTTATAAAATCGACATTGTATCAGTATCTCCCCAATGATTACTCACATCCAGTTTGAACTAACATGATGTTAGACTCCTTTTCAGAAACACATGTCAGATTCTCTCCTTGTCTGCTGGTTAGGCCAAGGTTAATCAACGTTGCCACACTGGCACTGGAGTTGATCTTAGTGAATTGGCTCCTGGTGAGTGGACTGCCACCATATACCCATTGTACCTTGTCAGCTGCTCCAGCTTCACAAAATGAGCAGGTTATGTTGTGGCTTGAGCCAACATTTGCAACCAGTCTGCTGGGAGAAATGGAGCCACACGAATCTAGGAGAATGAGAAAAAATATTTCGTTTCATTATATTTTCTCACAACACAAGCTATTCACCCTTCAAGGTGATGAGAGCAATTCCATCAAGTGTGTTTCCCTATAAATTATTCCTTGCACGTCCATTAATTCACTTTGATTCTCAATAACCAACATGGGTTGACAGCACGAGTGATTACTGCCTCAATACCTGTATTTAATTTGGATAGAAACATGGATGAAGGAAAAATGGAGAACTACGAGGAGAGAAGGGTTAGATTTGTCCTGGAGTAGGTTAAAAGGTTGGCACCACATTGTGGACTGTAGGGCCTGTATTGTCCTGTAGTGTTCTATGTTCTTAACTGAAAGGAACTTTTAGGTACCCGGATACTGGGAAGGGATCAGTTCCTCCGCTGAATAGGAAAGGGCAGCAGAATGAGCACATGCTCAATAGGTGATTGGAGGTAATTTTAAATTTTAAATTCCTTGGTGTTATCATTTCAGAGGATCTGTGCTGGGACCTGTAAGTGCCATTACAAAGGAGGCATGGAATGCCTCTACTTACTTAGAAGTTTGCAAAGGTTCAGAATTTGTTCTAAAATCTTGACAAGCTTCAATAGATGCATAGTGGAAAATATCCTGACTGGTTGCATCGTGGCCTTGATATGAAAACGCCAATGTCCTTGAATGGAAAAGCCTAAAAAAGTAGTGAGTACAACCCTTCACAAGAAAGGCCCTCCCCACCAGTGAGCTCATCTACAATGAGTACTACCACAAGATAGCAGCATCCACCATTCAGACCATGCTCTCTCCTTGCTGCTGCCATTGGGGAGGTGGTACAGGAGCCTCAGGCCCCACACCATCAGGTTCAGGAACAGTTATCATCCCTCAACCAGCATGAGTAACTTCACTCACTTCAAATCCGAACTGACTCCACAACCTATGGACTCACTTTCAAGGACTCTACAACTCATATTCTTAGTATTATTTATTTACTACTTTTTTTGTATTTGCAGTTTGTCTTCTATTGCACATCCATTGTTTTTGTGCTTACTTTTTCATTGACACTACTGTATTTCTTTGCCCTACTGTGAGCGTCTGCAAGACAATGAATCTCAGGATGGTATATGGTGACATATACATACTTTGATAATAAATTTACTGTGAACTTTGAAAACTCCTTTGCATGCATCACTGAGAGAAAGCAGTCCTAACTGCCAAAGGTCTTCCCAACTTCCGCACTGGATTGAAATTCAACAGCTGATTTCCTATTCCTGAATTATGGTGGATCAGTGAGACCTGCACTATGGTCACCCAACCACCACTCTTGCCCCAACTTGTCAATGACAGTTTTGTCCTTGAATTCCCAGTAATTTGAGATGAATTTCTAGGACATTGTGACAAACAGAGCCCAGCTGGAAGAGACTCAGAAGCAATGATTTTATAGAGATTTTTCTGTCCTATAAGTTGAACTTCTTGAGAGTTACTGGCATTGCACTGTCAGAATCAGGCCCTTTAACTCACCATGCCCAGGCAAACTGTTGTACCCAACTTTAATAATCCTGTCTACTCGCATTAGGTCCAAAGAGTTCTACACCTTTGCCTTCCAAATCATTTCACTTCCATTTAAAGAAAAGGATTTTAAAATTTCACAGCCCATTGATTGTCCTGTTTCACCCTGAACATCCTTTTCCTGCTTCCTTTCATTTTGAAGGAATGTTTCCCTGCAGCTCAGCTCTTGCCAAGATAAACAACTCTTTAAAACGATGTAGGAAAAACATACAGTATTCTCTAAAAAGTATCCCAGCAAAGGACTGCCATGAGGATTAGTTTCATATAATAAGCTGATCATCTCATCAGTGTATTGGGTACCTCCAACATTAGCTGTTTTATTCTTATCATTCACAAGAGATTCACAGATATCAAAATAAATGACACGCACACAAAATATTAGAGGAATTCAGTACATCAGGCCGCATCCATAGAGATGAATAAAGAGCCAACATTTTGGGCTGAACTCCAAGAGGACCACAGCCTTGTCATAGGGTTTGGAGGCCATGTTGGCTGGAGTCAGGGCTTTATGCTTCAGCTCTTGGTAGGGTCACCCATGCCAAACAGGTCAAAGGTTAGAAGCCAGACAAAGAATGATCCTCCAGGTTTGGGGTTAAGCTCAGGACTAACAACCCTGACTGGTAAAACAAAACTGTTATGGAAACAGCAATGAAGAATCCTTCTACATTTGAGTGCAGTGGTATTCCTGAGTCTCCATCTGGGACTTGCATGACTGACAGTAAACCGACACAATGAAGGAAGCCACGAATGCCTGCCAAAGATGGAGGACCTTCATTGCTGCCCTAAACACCAGCGGTGTAACAGGCAGAAGTAGTAGTTTAGGACTGACAACCTGAGTCCTGATGAAGGGTCTAGGCCCAAAATGTTGGCTCTTTATTCCCCTTTGATAGATGCAACCTGACCTGCTGAGTTGCTCTAGTACTTTTTGTTACTCTGGATTTCCAGCATCTGCTAAATCTCGTGTTTATGAAAAGCATAAAAGTGTTTATGAAAAGTGCTAATACAACTTCCCGCATCTCTCAAAACATAAACATGATCAATTTTTTTTTAAAACATCAACACACATGATTAACAGGTTAAAATGTTTAAATGCCTAAATGGAAATGTATCAGCTAACAAGCTCTTTTCAGAGAAACTTAATAAGCATAGACTTGTTCTGAAATACAAGAGGTAGATATGTAAACTTTGCAAAGAGTCACTTCATACAAGTGGTGTGAAAACTGAGTAGCCTATTTGTACAGGCAGGGATTTGTTCGTCAATGAGTATATACATTGATTTTTTTAAAAATTGAGATGGATCTTGGAGCCAAACTTATGAGCAAACTGATCCATGAATAGTTAATAAATGGACAAGGGACTGGGTGCATTCCTACACAACCTCCATTCTATTCCTGGTAAACCACTCATCTCAAACTCTGCTGTCCACAGTCTATCTCAAATGAAGTCCTGTTCATCCTCTACCTTTATGTTTGCTGGCCTTTCGAGATTACCAATTAAGCAATACTCTAGTTATAAAACTCACATGGGTTTTCAAATTCCTCCATGGCTGAAGAACCAATAAGAGACAGAAGCTAGAAGTGAAGGGATCAGGTGCTATTAGGTTGTAGTAAGAGAAAGAAACAGGAAATGCAACATTTCAGAAGAAACATCGACAATTTATTTCTTCCCACCAATGCTGCTTAACCCACTGAGTTCTTTCAATAGATTGTGTTGTTCCTCCATGGTCACGTCCTTCTCATAGTTACAGAATCATAGAAAAGTACACCACAGAAACAGGCCTTTCAGCATATCTAGTTCTTGCTGAACCATTTAACCTGCCTACTCCAATTGACCTGCACCAGGACCATAGCCCTCCATACCCCATCATCCATGTACTATCCCAAACACCTCTTAAAGCACTGAAATCGAACTCATACACACCACTTGCGCTGGCAGCTTGTTCTATACTCTCACCACCCTTTGAATGGGGAAGTTCCCCGTAAACTTTCACCTTTCGCCCTCAACCCATGACCTCTGGTTGTAGTCCCACCCAGCTTCAGTGGGAAAAGCCTGCTTTTACCTTATCTATACTCCTCATAATTTTGTATACCTCAATCAAATCTTCCCCAATCTTCTAAATTCCAAGGAATAAGGTCCTATTCTAGTCAATTTCCACTTACAACTCAGATCCTCCAGTCCCAGCATAACTTCATAAATTTTCTCTGTACTCTTTCAACCCTATTAACATCTTTCCTGTATATCGATGACCAAAATTGCACACAATACCCCAAATTAGATCTTGTATAACATCCCATCTCCTGTACTCAGTACATTGATTTATGAAAGCCAATGTGCCAAAAGCTTTCTTTACCTGTGACGCCACTTTGAACAAATTATAGACCTGCATCCCCAGATCCCTTTGTTCTACCACACTCCTCAGTACCCTACTGTTCACTGTATAAGACATACCCTGGTTGGTCCTCTAAAAGTGCAACACCTCGTACTCGTCTGTATTAAATTCCACCTGTCATTTCTCTGCCCATTTCAGAATCAGGTTTATTATCACTGACATGTGTCGTGAAATTTGTTAACTTAACAGCAGTTTAATGCAATATGTAATATAGAGGAGGAAAAAATAATAACAAATAACAAATTACAATATACATATATTGAATAGATTAAAAAGTGTGCAAAAACAGAAATAATATATTCAAAAAGTGTTCACGGGTTCAATACCTTCCGATAACTTTCCCACTACTGAGGTCAGGCTCACTGGCCAATAATTTCCTAACTTATTTTTAGAGCCTTTATTAAATAGCAAAACAACGTTAGTTATCGCCCAATCCTCTGGTACCTCACCTATTGCCAAGGATGCTTTAAATATTTCTGCATGGAGCCAGAAGAGATAGGGGACATCTTAAATGGATTTTTTTTTTGCATCTGTATTTACTCAGGAGATGGACACAGTCCATAGAAATTAGGCAAAGCAACATTGAGTTCATAGATCCTGTACAGGTTACAGAGGAAGAGGAGTTTGCTGTCTTGAGGTAAATTAGGATGGCTAAATCCCCAGGGCCTGACAAGGTGTTTTCTTAGACCCTGGGGATTTAGCCACCCTGATTTGCTTTAAGACAGCAAACACCTCCTCCTCTAATCTGTATAGGGTACATGAACTCAATGCTACTTTGCCTACTTTCTATAGACTGTGTCCATCTCCTGAGTAAACACAGCTGCAAAAATATCCATTTAAGACCACCCCCATATCTTTTGGCTCAACGCCTGGATTACCATTCTGATCTTCCAGAGGACTAATTTTGTTCCTTGCAATCTTTTTGCTCTTAACATATCACCTTATCTGCAAAGGCAACCTCATGCCTTCTTTTAGCCCTCCTGATTTCTTTCTTAAGTGTTCTCTTACATTCTTTTACTCCACAAGTTCCTCATTTGTTCCTACCTGCCTATAGCTGCTATGTACCTTTTATTTTTCTTAACCAATGCCTCAATACCTTTTGATAGCAAAGGTTCCCTAATCTTGTTATCGTCACTTTTTACTCTGAAAGGCACATACAAACTCCATACTTAGAATTTCGCTTTTGAAGGCCTCCTACTTACCAAGTACATCTTTGTCAGAAAACAGCCTGTCCCAATCCACACTTGCCAGATCCTTTCTCCAATTTAGAATCTCAACCCGCAGACTAGACCCATTTCCTCGAGTTCGTGTTTGCTATTTTTTCCATATTTACTTTGAAACTAATAGCATTATGATCACAAGATGTCAAATGTTCCCCTACATAAACTTCTGTCACCTGCCATAACTCATTCCCTAATAGCAGATCCTGTATCACATGCTCTTTCGTTGAGACTTTTACAACCTGATTAAGGAAATGTTCCTGAACACATTTGACAGACTCTATCCCATCTAGTCCTTTTACAGTCTAGGATTCCCAGTCAATATGTGAAAAGTTAAAATCATCTACTATAACAACTACGTTTCTTGCAGCAGCCTGTGACCTCTTCACAAATTTGTTCCTCTAAACCCTGCAGACTGTTGGTTGGTTAGTAATACAGCCCTATTAACGTTGTTGTACCTTTCTTATTCCTCATTTCCACCTATAATACCTCACTGGACAAGTTCTCTGGTTTGTCCTGATTGAGCACTGCCATTACATTTTCCCTGACTAGTAAAACCACCCCTCCTCCTTTAATTCCTCCTACTCTGTCACATCTAAAACAACGGAACCTTGGACTGTTGAGCTGCCAGTCCTGCCCCTCCTGCAACTGCCTCACTAATGGCTACAATATCTTAATTCCACGTGTTGATCCATGCCCTGAGCTCATCTGCCTTTCCTACGGTACTTCTTGCATTGAAATCCATGCAGCTCAGGACACTGGTCTCACCATGCTCAACCTTGTCATTCCTGACTTTGTCTGAAGTCATAACAACACGTCTCCACAAGCTCCCTACTATGTGTTCTGGAACTCTGATTCCCATGCCCCTGCAACTCTAGTCTCTTCCCCTGCTTACCCCACCTCTAACTTTCAGAAAAACTGGCTCTCCAGTGATCTTCTGCAGACTCTCAGATTTAATTGCTTCATGGTTGACAGGTAAGTCTTCAGCTGCCAAGGCCCCAATCACTGGAATTTCAAGCATTATCCTCCCAAATTCTCTCTCCTCTTTTAAGCTCCTTACTGAGATGCCCTACTTACTTGGAGTTTGCAGAAATTTAGCATGTCACCAAAGATTCTTGCAAATTTCTACATGTAAGGAGTTTCTTCTTTATGTTACTGCGTATGTTAATTAAAATGGCTTCTTTGTTATGTTAAATGCTGAGAAAGTTCTCTCGCTAGCAGTTTGCTTGGGTTATATCATGTTATATCATTGATAACAGAGCAAATGAACCAATGGGTGTCCATGTTATTCTTTCTCGGGGTGATATGCTGTCTCATATGGCTGGGAACCAGGGGTTTTGGCGGGGAGTTGGAGGAGAGATCGGGAGGACGACGGACGTGCTGGGAGTGCTCTGGTTGATCACTTCGGGTGGACCCGAGCTGTGAGTTGAAGGGGTCAGAGTGGATCGCAGGGGGAAGGAAGAAGGTCCCGAGCTCCAACTGTGTGCACGAAGAAATTGAACTTTGATAAGTCTGGTGCCTTTTTTCATTCCCTTTTGTATTGTACCTCTAGTAATCTCATAGTTCTAGTAAGATTTATAAAGTGTAATTAGTAAGACGTACATTGTGTGCTGGCTGATGATTGGTGTTTGAAGCCGAATCAGGTGGCATTTGCACAGCAACCGACATAACCGGGAGACGGGGTTGGGCGGCGGACACGGTGTTTCCCCTAGATAAATACAAGCCAATGTAGCTGAGCATTACATATAAATGTACGGTGGAGTACATTCTGACGGTTGCATCACAGGCTAGTATGGAGTCTCCAATGAACCGGATCGCAAGAGGCTGAAGAGAGTTTAGACTCAGTCAAGCTCATCATGGCCACAGCCCTCCCCTTCGTCGACTGGAAGAAAAACAGCCCTCCCCTTCGTCGACTGGAAGAAAAACAGCCCTCCCCTTCGTCGACTGGAAGAAAAACAGCCCTCCCCTTCGTCGACTGGAAGAAAAACAGCCCTCCCCTTCATTGAGGGCATCTTCAAGAAGAGGTGCCTCATGGTGACCGCATCCATCAGTGAAGACCCTCGCCATCTGGGGCATATCTGCTTGTCAGCAAAAAGGTACAGGAAGTTGAAAACCCACACTCAACAATTCAGGAACAATTTCTTCCTCTGTCATTAGATTTCAAATGGTCCATGAATTCTACCCCTTTATTCCTTTTCTTTGCACATTTATTTTACATAAGAACATAAGAAATAGGAGCAGGAGCAGACCAGCCTGCACTGCCATTCAATAAGATCATGGCTGATCTGACCATGAACTCATCTCCACCTACCTGCCTTTTCCCCCATAACCCTTAATTCCTCTACTATGCAAAAATCTGTCCAACCTTGTCTTAAATATATTTACTGAGGTAGCCTCCACTGCTTCATTGGGTAGAGAATTCCAGAGTTCACACAAATTCCACAAATTTCAGGAATTTGTGGTAATTTTATGCCCTTGCACTATACTACTATTGCAAATGAACAAATTTCATACCGTACAATGAACCTAATTCTGATCAGACTCAAGTCTTTGAACACAATTTTGGTCACAATCTCTAATATAACTAAGTAACTTGTATCAGTTTTTGGTAATAAGTGCCCTGGGATGGAGGTACTTCACCAAATCATAAAAATCTTTGACATGGGAGTCAATTTATTCATGCTTTATTTTCCTCTGTGCCAAAGAAACCATCCCTCTGCCTCGATAGTTTCATCCCATTTCATAAGACCATAAGACATAGGCCATTTGGCCCATCGAGTCTGCTCTGCCATTCGATCATGGCTGGTCCTTTTTCCCCTCCTCAGCCTCACTCCCCAGCCTTCTCCCTGTAACCTTTGATGCCGGGTCCAGTCAAGAACCTATCAATCTTCATCTTAAATACACCCAATGACCTGGCCTCCACAGCTGCCTGTGGTAATAAATTCCACAAGTTCACCACTTTCTGACTGAAGAAATTTCTCCGTATCTGTTTTAAATGGATGCTCCACTATCCTGAGGCTGTGCCCTCTTGCTCTGGACTCTCCCACCATGGGAAACATCCTTTCCACATCTACTCTGTCTAGGCATTCAAAAGATTTCAATGAGACACACACCCTGCCCCCACCCCATACTTCTAAATTCCAGTGAGCACAGACTCAGAGCCACCAAACGTTCCTCATACGATAACCTTTTCATTCCTGGAATCATCCTTGTGAACATTCTCTGAACCCTCTACAATGCCAGCACATCTTTTCTTAGATGAGAAGCCCAAAACTGTTCACAATACTCAAGGTGAGACCTCACCAGTGCCTTATAAAGCCTCAGTATCACATCCCTGTTCTTGTATTTCAATACCCAGTTGAGTCAGTATCTGCATTTCTTGCTGATTTCTCAAGGAACAGCGAGGGCTGATTCGCCAAACATCCAAATTTCCAATTGGAGTGTAACAGTAATGATGGAGTAGTTAATTGCACCAAGATGAAAAACTTGCTGCACTCAGTAAGCTCCACCACCAATCATTAAAGAAACATAGCATCATTTAACTGAACAGGACAGGAAAAGAGAAGGATAAATATGACAACTACAAGCCAAATCATCAGTTTTAATAAATGCAAATCAAAATCAGATGTTAACTCACCACTGTTTTGAGCAAAAATGGGATCACATCCGGATAATGAGAGGACCAAAAACATAAACTGTAAAAACATGCAGGGCTTCATTCTGCCAGCCTTGAATTGATCCATTAAAGGGCTCTGCTTCCCTGCAACAGAATCAATGGTTCAAGTTAGATTTAACAGCAGAATTAAACCACAAAGAACTTGTTGCCACTTGTGAAGTGATATCGCAGATTTTGAACTTTGTACTAATTGACCGAACCCTGCAAAACAGATCTTGCTGGGCCAGACGCCCTGGACTTAGAAGATACAAACAATGCACAACACTTGATAACCAAATATTTTGCTAACACTGCAAGATAAATCTCACCATCAACAATGCAATATCCACAAGTTGTTATGAAGAACTGTTTCCTGCTGGCAAGATTCCATGCTGTTCTGAACTTGGTGGAATGATTCCAGCGCCTTGTACCTCAATAGCTACATGTGAATTTACAATCTGCAAAACCACCATAGGATATAGGAGCAGGATTAGGCCATTTGGCCCATTTACTGATTTATTATCCCTCTCAACCTCGTTCTCCTGACTTCTCCCCGTAACCTTTCACACCCTGACTAATCAAGAACCATCAACCTCTACCTTAAATACACCCAATGATCTAGCCTCCACAGCTGCCTGTGGCAACAAATTCCACAGATTCACCACCCTCTGGCGAAAGAAATTCCTCTCATCTGCTCTCAAGGAATGTCCCTCTATTATGAGGCTGTGCCCTTGTCCTAGACTCCACCACTATAGGAAACATCCTCTCAACATCCACTCTGTATAGGTCTTTCAATATTCATATGGTTTCAATGAGATCCCCTCTCAATAGTGTAAAATCCAGTGAGTACAGACTCAAAGCTATCAAATGCTCATCACATGTTAACACTTTCATTTCAGGAATCATTCTCATGAACCTCTTCTGGACCCTCTCCAATGCCAGCACTTCTTTATTACTGGGTTCCGGCAAACTAGCAACAGAGGAGCTGAAGGCAGTGTGGACAGGGCCAACAAACTTAACCTGTTCTTTAACAGATTTGACATTGTGGCCCATGCCGATCCCCCACGAGTCATCTGTTGTCAGCCACCAACCAACACATATTCCACTCTCCCCTCCTACCCCTCCTCACAGTCCCCCACCCTGCTCTACGAAACCACCACGGTGGGCTTCACAGCTGAACAGGTGAGAAGACAGCTGAAATGTCTCAACCCAAGCAAGGCTGCAGGACCGGATGGTGTCAGTAGCAGGGTGCTCAAAGCCTGTGCCCCTCAGCTATGTGGAGCACTTTGCCATGTCTTCAACCTGAGCCTGAGGCTCCGGAGGGTTCCTGTGCTGTGGAAGACATCCTGCCTCGTCCCTGTGCCGAAGACGCCGCGCCCCAGCGGCCTCAATGACTACAGACCGGTGGCATTGACCTCCCACATCATGAAGACCCTGTAGAGACTTGTTCTGGAGCTGCTCCGGCCTATGGTCAGGCCACACTTAGATCCCCTCCAGTTCGCCTACAGCCCCGACTAGGATGCCATCGTCTACCTGCTGAACCGTGTCTACACCCACCTGGACATGCCAGCGAGCACTGTGAGGGTCATGTTTTTTGACTTCTCCAGTGCGTTCAACACCATCCGCCCTGCTCTGCTGGGGGAGAAGCTGACAGCGATGCAGGTGGATGCTTCCCTGGTATCATGGATACTTGATTACCTGACTGGCAGACCACAGTACGTGTGCTTGCAACACTGTGTGTCCGACAGAGTGATCAGCAGCACTGGGGCTCCACAGGGGACTGTCTTGTCTCCCTTTCTCTTCACCATTTACACCTCGGACTTCAACTACTGCACAGAGTCTTGTCATCTTCAGAAGTTTTCTGATGACGCTGCCATAGCTGGATGCATCAGGAAGGGAGATGAGGCTGAGTACAGGGCTACGGTAGGAAACTTTGTCACATGGTGTGAGCAGAATTACCTGCAGCTTAATGTCAAAAAGACTAAGGAGCTGGTGGTAGACCTGAGGAGAGCTAAGGTACCAGTGACCCCTGTTTCCATCCAGGGGGTCAGTGTGGACATGGTGGAGGATTACAAATACCTGGGGATACGAATTGGCAATAAACTGGACTGGTCAAAGAACACTGAGGCTGTCTACAAGAAGGGTCAGAGCCGTCTCTATTTCCTGAGGAGACTGAGGTCCTTTAACATCTGCCGGACAATGCTGAGGATGTTCTATGAGACTATGGTGGCCAGTGCTATCATGTTTGCTGTTGTCTGCTGAGGCAGCAGGCTGAGGGTAACAGACACCAACAGAATCAACAAACTCATCCGTAAGGCCAGTGATGTTGTGGGGATGGAACTGGACTCTCTGATGGTGGTGTCTGAAAAGAGGATGCTGTCTAAGTTGCGTGCCATCTTGGACAAAGTCTCTCATCCACCACATAATGTACTGGGTGGGCACAGGAGTACATTCAGCCAGAGACTCATTCCACCAAGATGCACAGAGCGTCATAGGAAGTCATTCCTGCCTGTGGCCATCAAACTTTACAACTCCTCCCTTGGAGGGTTAGACACCCTGAGCCAATAGGCTGGTCCTGGACTTATTTCCTGGTGTAATTTACATATTACTATTTAATTATTTATGGATTATTACCATTTAATTATTTATGGTGCAACTGTAACAAAAACCAAAAATGGTGATTCAAGCATAAATAAACAATCCGTCCGGATGAAGGGTCTCATCCCAAAATTCCGACTATTTCCCTTCATAAATGCGGCCTGAACCACTATGTTCCTCCATCACCTTGTGTGTTGCTTAGTCATACTCATAGTCATACTTTATTGATCCCAGGGGAAATTGATTTTTGTTACAGTTGCGCCATAAATAATTAAATAGTAATAAAACCATAAATAGTTAAATAGTAATATGTAAATTACACCAGGAAATAAGTCCAGGACCAGCCTATTGGCTCAGGGTGTCTGACCCTCCAAGGGAGGAGTTGTAAAGTTTGATGGCCACAGGCAGGAATGACTTCCTATGACGCTCTGTGCTGCATCTCGGTGGAATGAGTCTCTGGCTGAATGTACTCCTGTGCCCACCCAGTACATTATGTGGTGGATGAGAGACATTGTCCAAGATGGCACGCAACTTAGACAGCATCCTCTTTTCAGACACCACCGTGAGAGAGTCCAGTTCCATCCCCACAACATCACTGGCCTTACGAATGAGTTTGTTGATTCTGTTGGTGTCTGCCACCCTCAGCCTGCTGCCCCAGCACGCAACAGCAAACATGATAGCACTGGCCACCACAGACTCGTAGAACATCCTCAGCATTGTCCGGCAGATGTTAAAGGACCTCAGTCTCCTCAGGAAATAGAGACGGCTCTGACCCTTCTTGTAGACAGCCTCAGTGTTCTTTGACCAGTCCAGTTTATTGTCAATATGTATCCCCAGGTATTTGTAATCCTCCACCATGTCCACACTGACCCCACTGGATGGAAACAGGGGTCACCGGTACCTTAGCTCTCCTCAGGTCTACCACCAGCTCCTTAGCCTTTTTCACATTAAGCTGCAGATAATTCTGCTCACATCATGTGACAAAGTTTCCTACCGTAGCCCTGTACTCAGCCTCAGCTTGACATTGAATAGCTCATGAGATCCAGTCAGGGAAAAGAATCTGGGACCCATTTGCCCTGAAAATGTCAACAAACAACTTTCTGAGCCAGCTGAAACAGTAAGCCATTAACTACAGGAAAGCCTCAGCAGAATATAAAATAATCTCTTAGGTTGTTGCCCAGAGTCAGAACAAATCAAATATCCCATGGAATGCGGTGAACATTTAAAAAATAGTACAAAGGAACAAACCATTTGGTCCACAATGTTTTGCTGAATCAAATCAAATTTCAAGGTAGATTAATAAATCTATATCTACACTATATACAACCTTGAGATGCCTCTCCCTACAAAACAAAGAAATCCGATAGAACCCATTAAAAAAAGACCATCAAACACCCAATAAAAAAGAGCAAATGGTGAAAGCAATAAAAAGTAAATAACATGAGTGAGTTCACAGTCAAGAAGCCAGTCACAGCCAATTCATGAGCACATCAGTTACCATCCTCAGCCTCAGTTCAGCGCAAGGATGAGTAAATCTCACCAAGCAGAGAGCTGAACACTGGCCCATCCCTCACCTCTGGCTCCCGACACTCAGACCTTCTCAATCTGGCCCGGCACATCAATCAGCTGAACCTGCTCATTCCTCGCTCTCCGGCCCAGGCCCGGGCCCTGCCACCTCAACTCTGCCTTGCCTCAGATCTGCTGCTTTGACTTTGCTCCAAGTCCACTCCAGCAATAGCCAAACATTGGCTCATTCCTCGATCGCGGACCTGGACCCCACCGCCTCGATTACGTTCACGCCACAACTGTCCTGAACTTTTGAGACTTCAATTCACACAGTAAAAAATGCCAGGTTGTACAGGAGGTTCAAAAGCTCAACCACGAAACGGAAGTTATAGGTTATTGATTGTAGGGACTGTTTTCCAAAAAAAGTGTGATTAATTGAGTAGTTAGTAGTTTTACTTGCTGCCAGAAGGCATTGTTGTGTTTCACCAGTGCCATCTTAAACTGGGAGGTTAAAATTAGTAATCCAATGGCCAACTAAACTAATTCCTTATGCCTACACGATGTCCATATCTTTTCATTTTCGTGGTCATACTCTCAGTTCTAAAATGACAATCTGCATCACCTGGTGCAGAGAAAGCATCAATCCAGGGACAATTATAAACATGAACTTTTACCACACAATGATAATGCCCAACGAAGTAATATGTAAATATCATACTGAAAATATGCCACTCCCAAACCTACAGTCAGTGGCCACTTTTTTTAGGTATCTCCTGTACCTCAAAGTGCCACTGAGTGTAGGTTCAGTCTTTTGCTGCGGTAGCCCATCCACTTCAAGGATCGACGTGCTGTGTGCTCAGAGATGCTCTTCTGCACATCACTGTTGTAATGTGTGGTTAATTGAGTTACTGTCACTCTGCTGATAGCTTGAAGTAGAGTGGCCATTCTCCTCTGACCTCCCTCATTAACAAGGCATTTTCGCCCACAGAACCGCCGCTCACTGGCGTTTTTTGTTTCCCGTAAACTCTAGAGACTGTTCCACATGAAAATCCCAGGAAATCAGCAGTTTCTGAGATATTCAAACCACCCCATCTGGCACCAACAATCATTCCACGGTCAAAGACACTTAGTTTACATTTCTTCCCCATTCTAATGTTTGGTCTGGCAATGACTTAACCTCTAGACCAGGTCTGCATGCTTTTATGTATTGAGTTGCTGTCAAAAACACAAGTGGGAGCAGAAGTAGGTCACCAGGTCTGTCAAGCTTGGCCTCCCCCCCCCAATTCAATGTGTTTGATCTATGCAGGCCTCAACTCCTGTGCCCTCACAACCCTCGACTCAAGTCTTTCAAATGTTTACTCTTGATTCCTAAATCTTTCAAATATTTACTTACCTCCACCTTAAATATATCCAATGATCACCGAAAATGATTGCCTATCTCCAGCACCCTCAGTGGCAGAGAATTCTAGAAACTCACAAAGAAATTTCAATTCACCTCAGTTTTTAGTGACCAGTCCCTCATTTTAGAGTCAGAATTGTCCTGCACAGAAATGGAGCTTTGGCCCTGTTACATTCATCTGACCTTTTCGCCCATCTAAACTAATCCCATTTGCTTAGTGTCAGTTAAATGTAGTTGGTTGTATCGGATTACATCTCTTCTCACAATAAGCTCCGGATATCAATCACACAATGTGGAAAAACTTTCCCTTCAAATCTTCTTAAAATTATTCCCTTCCATCTTAAATCTGTGCCCTTTTGCTTTTGATATCCCCATTGGGAAAAAGATTCTGACTATTTCTGACTCTCAATTTTATACACTTCCATTATCTCAGCCTTCACTCCAGGGAAAACAAACTCAGTCGATCCAATTACCTCCCTTTAAAGCAATTAAGCTCTGACCTTTGAAGGCAAGCATGACATTTAGGTAGATAATGCGTTGACAAAGGACATTTACTTCCAGGGAACTACGGACTTGATTCACAACGTCCCTCTCATCAACATACCCAGCATGTTAACATTTACAGCATATACCTTACAACTGACTGAGAGTCACAGAGCAATGCTGCACTGATACAAGTTATTTGGCCTAAAGAGTCCATGCTAACCGTAGAAAGCATTCTTCTAGGGTGCATCACAACCTGGTATGGGTTGTCCTGTCCAAGACTGGAAGAAGCTGCAGAAGATTGTGAACATAGCCCAGCACATCACACAAACCAATCTTCCGTCCTTGGACTCACTTTACACCGCGCGCTATCGGAGCAGTGCTGCCAGGATAATCAAGGACACGACCCACCCAGCCAACACACTTTTCATCCCTCTTCCCTCCGGGAGAAGGCTCAGGAGCTTGAAGACTCGTACGGCCAGATTTGGGAACAGCTTCTTTCCAACTGTGATAAGACTGCTGAATGGATCCTGACCCAGATCTGGGCCGTACCCTCCAAATATCCAGACCTGCCTCTCAGTTTTTTTGCACTACCTTACTTTCCATTTTCTACTTATGATTTATAATTTAAAATTTTAATATTTACTATCGATTTGTACTTCAGGGAGCGCGAAGCGCAGAATCAAATATCGCTGTGATGATTGTATGTTCTAGTATCAACTGTTTGGTGACAATAAAGTATAAAGTATCCCATCCTGGGTGAGTTAAGTATCTATAGAACATAGAATAGTACAGCACAGTACAGGCCCTTCGGCCCACAATGTTGTGCCGACCCTCAAACCCTGGCTCCCATATAAGCCCCCACCTTAGATTCCTCCATATACCTGTCTAGTAGTCTCTTAAACTTCACTAGTGTATCTGCCTCCACCACTGACTCAGGCAGTGCATTCCACGCACCAACCACTCTCTGAGTAAAAAACCTTCCTCTAATATCCCCCTTGAACTTCCCACCCCTTACCTTAAAGCCATGTCCTATAGAAATCTTTCACAGATTTAATAATCATATATCCTACATTCACATCCAAGTGATTAATAGTTATCATAAACTAAAAGGGTGCCAGCACCAATCCCTGTGGAATACCAACAGCATGCTTCTAGTCAGAAAAGTATCCTGCCATCTCGACCCTCCACCTTCCAATTTTTGATCCAATTATGCACCATGCCTTGAATCCCATATAGCTCAATCTTCAGGATCGGGCTACCTTGTGAGGTCTTGACATTACTGAAGTCTACTTAGAGTAAGAATTCCCAACCTTTTTTATGGTATAGATTCCTACTATTAACTGAGGGGTCCATGGACTATGTTGGGAATCCCTGATTTAGAAAATGTTTACAACCCTGTTCTTCCAGGACAAATCAGAAGAGTTCCCTTGGTCATCACATTCCACCCACCCAGTCTTTACATTCCACAGATCATTCACTGTAATTTTCTCCACCTTCAGAACGATTCCACCACCAATCCCATCTTCCCCACTTCATGGGGACTATTCCCCTTTCCAACCCTTTTTGTGGCACTTTCCCTTGCAACCAGAGGCACGAAACCCTCTCCCTCTCCATCATCTAGGGGCCCAAAGGCATTTTTGACAGACACATGAACAGACAGGAAATACTGAGATGCAGATTGTGTGCAAGCAGGTAGGATTAGTCTCAACTGACACCAAACTGGGCAATGGGTCTATTCCTGTCCTGCATTGCTCTGTGTTCTAAATTCTAATGCTCCACTTCAATTACACTAGTGAATACTGTGAAGACCAAGAATCTTGCATTACAATTCTACTCAATTTTCAAATTGAAAGCAAAAATTATGGAACGATGAAGTGACCACTTGGCCCAACATGTCCAAACAGGTTCTCTGGCAGAGTCATCAATTAGCTGCATTAGTCCAGCAAATATCAACACAAGTGATTCTGTAGATGCTAGAAATCTAGAGTAACACATACAAAATGCTGGAGGAGCCCAGTGGAAGGATCTCTGCCCAAAATATCAACTGTTTCTTCCTCTCCAGAGATGCTGCCTGACTTGCTGAGTTCTTCCAGCATTTTGTATGTTTCACGCTATGTCAATTATATTTTCCTTTTGAGCATTCATCTATTTTTGTTGGTATCCTATCTGTCATAGAGTCAAACAATCAAAGTAGTACAGCATGAAAACAGGATCTTTGTCCTGCCAAGTCCGTAACAACCATCAACTACATATTTACCTCAATCCTCACATTCCCCATCAATTCCTCCCAGATCCTAGCACTCACCCACACACTAGGAGAAATTTGCAATGGCCAATTAACCTCCCAACCTGCACGTTTTTGGAATGCAGAGGGGAACTGGAGAAAACCACGAGATCTCATATTTGGATTTTCTCCCCATTTTTAAAAAAATAGTCTGCACATTTATTTCTTCTACCAAAGTGTGTGGATATGCATTTTCCAACATTGTATTTCATTTGCCACTCTCTTGTCCATTCTCCTAATCTAAGTCTTTCTGCAGCCTTCTTGTTTCCTCAATACTACCTGCCCCTCCACTAATCTTTGTATCATCTACAAACTTGGCAACAAAGCCACCTATCCCATCTAGATTATTGATATACAGCATAAAAAGCAGTCCCAACACCAACAGAACACCAGTAATCACTGGCAGCCAACCAGTAAAGATCCTTTCATTCCCACTTGCTGCCTCCTACCAATCAGCCAATGCTCTCTCATGCTGGTACGTCTTCTGTAATACTGTGGGCTCTTAACTTGTTAAGCAGCCTCATGTGCAGCACTATATCAAAGGCTTTCTGAAAATCCAAGTACACGCAATCCACTGATTCTCCTTTATTTATCCTGCTCGTTATTTCTTTAAAGAATTCCAACATATCTTTCAGGCAAGATTTTCCCTTATGGAAACCATCCTGACTTTGGCTAATTTTATTATGTGCTTTCAAGTACCCCGAAACTACATGTCCCAAACAATTGAATCCAACATATTCCTAACAACTGAGGTCAGACTAACTGGCATACAACTTCCTTTCTTCTGCCTCTCCACCTTCTCAAAGAGTGGAGTGATTTTACAATTTTCCAGGCCTCAGAATCTAATGATTCTTGAAACATCATTACTTCTACAATCTCTTCGGCCACGACTGTAGGGTGTAGACAACCTGGCCCAGGTGATTTGTTTACATCAATACCTTTCAGTTTCCAAAGAACGTTCTCCCTAGTAATGGCAACTTCACTTACCTCTGCCCCGACACTATCGAGCTTCTGGCATAATACTCGTTTCTTCTTCCACAGTGAAGACTGACGAAAAATACCAACTCAGTTCATCTGCCATTCCCTTATTTCCCATTACTACCTCTCCAGCATCATTTTCCAGCTGTCTGATATCTACTCCCGCTTTTCTTTTACATTTTAGCTATCTGAAAAAACTTTCGCTATCCCCCTTAATACTATTGGCTAGCTTACCTTCATATTCCATTTTTTTCCCTTAGTCATAGTCTATAGAAGTGACGCAAAGTGGCATCAACTTCATGAACCCTGTGCAGATTACAGAGGAGGAGGTGTTTGCTACCCTGACGCAAATCAGGGTGGATAAATCCCCAGGGCCTGACAAGATGTTCCCTCCGACCCTATGGGAGGCAAATGCAGAAATTGCTGGAGCTCTAGCAGAGATATTTAAATCTTCCTTAATGACAGGAGAGGTATCAGAGGATTAGAGGACAGCCAACATTGTTCCGTCATTTAAAAAGGCTCTAAGCATAAACCAGGAAATTATTGGCCGGTGAGTCTGACATCAGTAGTGGGAAAGTTACTGAAAGATATTCTAAGGGAACAGATATATAAATATTTGGATAGACGTGAACTGATTAAGGATAGTCAACATGGTTTTGTGTGTGGTAGGTCATGGCTAGCCAATCTTATAGAGTTTTTTGAGAAAGTGGATGAGACAAGGCATTTGACAAGGTCCTACACGGAAGAGTGGTCAAGAAGTTTTAGTCACTCAGCATTCAGGATGAGGTAGTAGATTGGATTAGATATTGGCTCAGTGGAAGAAGTCAGAGAGTGGTAGCAGAGGGCTGTCTCTCTGATTGGGGGCCTGTAACTAGATGTGTTGTAGGGATCACTACTGGGTCATTTGTTGTTTGTCATCTATATCAATAATCTGGGTGATAATGTGGTTAACTGGATCAGCAAGACTGGAGGTGTATTGCACAGTGAGGAAGACTATCATGGCTTAAAGAGGGATCTGCATCAGCTGGAAAAATGGGCTGAAAGTGGTAGATGGAATTTAATGTAGACAAGTGCAAGGTTTTGAACTTTGGTAGGACCAACCGAGGTAGGTCTTACACAGTGAATGGTAGAACAAAGGGATCTGGGAATCATCATTATCATCATCAGGTGCCATGCCCAGTTTGAGCTTTGACTGCCATGACCCACACACTCCTGGTTTGGGTCAAGTGGATCAATTCATTGGTATTCATTTCCAGTTCTCTGGCTGCTGTCTCCATCATTTGTCTTTGCCTTCCTCTTGCTTATCTTCCCTTCAATCTTTCCCATAATTACTATGCATTCTAACTCCTCTTTCCTAATCACATGTCCAATGAAGTCACGTTGCCTTTTCATGATCTCATACATTTCTCTTTTTGTGCTTGCTCTGTTCATGACATCCTCATTAGATATTCGCTTCGTCCATGATATTCTTTGCATCCTCCTCAAAAACCACATCTCTGCTGCTTCAATTCGTTTCCTCATGTTACCAGCTATTGTCCAACATCCTGAGCCATATAACATAACCGGATAAACGTAACATTTCAGTGTTCTGAGGCGGGTTGTCATGCCTAGTTTAGTGTTGGTCAGTATATTCCATCCCTATTCTTCTTTTGATGTCCATGTCGCACCTGCCATCTGATGTCACCCACCTTCCTAAGTAGCAAAAGTTCTGTATTTGGTTTATATCTTCCTCGCTTATTCTCAGCCTGCAGATAGGATTCTCCTTCTTTTTGGATATCACCATACATTCTGCCTTTTTGCAATTGATAGATAGACCCATTTTTGCACTTTCTTCAACAACTATATCAATTAAGTTTTGTAGTTCTTCCTCCGTACTTGCAATTAACACAGTGTCATCCGCATATCTAAAATTATTGATGTTTTTACCGCCAACTTTGATTCCCAAAATGTCTCTTATTTTTTTGTAATATTGTTTCACTGTACACATTAAACAAATCAGGGGAGAAAACACACCTTTGTCTAATGCCTCTCTTGATTTTCGTAAACTGACTCACTTCTCCATCTATTCTTACAGCGGCAGTTTGTTCCCAGTACAGATTTCTGATTAGGCAGAGGTCTTTCAAATCTGGGAATACAGGTCCTTAATTTGTTGCAGGTGGCATCACAGGTAGATATGGTTGTAAAGAAAGCTTTTGCCACATTGGCCTTCATAAATCAATGCATTGGTACAGGAGATGGATGTTATGTTGAAATTGTACGAGATGTTGGTGAGGCTTAATTTGGAGTATTGCGCGCAGTTTTTGGTCACCTACCTGCAGGAAAGATGTAAGTAAGATTGAAAGAGTACAAAGAAAATTTACAAGGATGTTACCGGGTCTCGAAGACCCGAGTTTAAGGAAGGATTGAATAGGTTAGGACTGTATTCTTTAAAATGTTGAAAATTGAGAGGAGATTTTATATTGGAATACAAAATTATGAGGGAACTAGAGAGAGTAATGCAAGCAGGCTTTTTCAACTGAAGTCAAATGGGATGACAACCAGAGGTCATGGGTTAATTGTGAAAGATGAAAAGTTTAAGTGGAACATGAGAGGAATCTTGAGGGTTGCAAGAGTGTGGAATGAGCTGTCAGCACACGTAGTGGATGCAAACTCAATTCCAACATTTAAGAGGAGTTTGGATTGGTACATGGATAGTATGGGTATGGAGGGCGATATTCCCGGTACAGATCAATGGGAATAGGCATGGACTAGATGGGCTGAAGAGCCTATTTCTGTGCTGTACTTTCTCTATGACTTTTTGTATTTGCCTTCTGTTGGTTTTTAAAAGCTTCCCAATCCAATTTTTGGTCTATTATATGCCCTCTTTTTGGCTTTTTGAACATTGACTTCTCTAACATCTGTTAATGCCCCTCCTCCCCTTCTTACCCCGATCCTTTATTTATTTATTTCTCCCCCTTTTTCTCTCTCTTTTTTTCTCCCTCTGTCCCTCTCACAATAACTCCTTGCCTGCTCTCCATCTTCCTCTGGTGTTCCCCTCCCCCTCTTTCTCCCTTGGCTTCCTGTCCCATGATCCTGTCCCTTCTCCAGCCTCGTATCCCTTTTGCCTATCACCTGTCCAGCTCTTAGCTCCATCCCTCCCCCTCCTGTCTTCTCCTGTCATTTCAGATCTCCCCCTCCCCCTTTCAAATCTCTTCTTTCAGTTAGACCTGATGAAGGGTCTCGGCCCGAAACGTCGACTGTACCTCTTCCTATAGATGCTGCCTGGCCTGCTGCGTTCCACCAGCATTTTGTGTGTGTTGCTTGAATTTCCAGCATCTACAGATTTCCCCTTGTTTGGCTTTGACTTCCCTTGTCAGCCATAGTTGCATCATCCTGCTTTTAAGATACTACTACTTTGGAATATATCTACCCTTTGTCTTCTGAATTGCTCCCAGAAATTCTAGCCATGCTGCTCTGGCGTCATCCCCGCTAGTGTCCCCTTCCAATCACCTTTGGCCAGCTCCTCTCTCATGTCTCTGTAACTCCCTTTGCTCTACTGTAATACTGATACATCTGACTTTAGCTTCTCCCCCTCAAATTTCAGGGTGAATTCAATCATATTATGATCACTCTGTCCTGAGGGTTCCTTTACCTTAAGCTCTCCAATCAATTCCGGTTCACTGCACAATACCCAATCCAGAATTGCTGATCCTCTAATGGGCTCAATCACAAGCTGCTCTAAAAAGCCATCTCATAGGTGTTCTACAAATTCCCCCTCTTGGGATTCAGCACCAATCCGATTGTCCCAATCTACCTGTATATTGAAATCCCCCAAGACTATTGTAACATTGCCGTTTTGACAGGCCTTTTCTATCTCACATTGTAATTTGTAGCCCACATCCTGACTACTGTTTGGAGGATGTATGCAAGTGTCATCAGGGTCTTTTTACCCTTGCAGTTTCTAAGCTGTACCAATAAGAATTCTACACCTTCTGATCCTATGTCACCTCTTTCTAAGGATTTGATTTTGTTTACCAACAGAGCCACCCCAGCCCCTCTGCCTACCTCTCTGTTCTTTCAATACAATTTGTATCCTTGGATGTTTAGCTCCCAACTATGATTTTCTTTCAGCCATGTCTCAGTGACGCCCACAACCTCATACCTGCGAATGTCTAACTGCACTACAAGGTCATTACCTTATTCCATAATACTGCGTGCATCCAAACAGAACACCTCCAGTCCTGTATTCATCAACGTTTTTGATTTTATCCCACTTTTACACTGCAACTCATCCCACTGACTACAATGTTGCCCTATCATCAGCATGTCCTTCCTCGCAGCCTCACTACACACTACTTCCGTTTGTAAAACAACTACCACATTCTCCAATCCCGTCCCCCTTCTAAATTAGTTTAAACTTGAAGAATTGAAGAAATTTCCTGTGGAAGGGCACACTGCGACAGCACGAAGTTACAAAAATATATACACACCCTCAAGGTTACTTTGTCCAATAAAAATACAATAGTTATTTTCATTGATAAATTTCTGTATAGTATTACATCAAGACATAATTTAAAGGTGCGCAATATTACAGTGCAACAAAAAATAATCCTGATTCTTACTTTGTAAGAAAATTTGGTGGGGTGAGAAAGCCAGGCCAGAAATTTGAGAGTACTGACTGATCATGGCTTGGTTTTTAAAGCGGCAGCTAATGTGAAATTTGTGGCTCTTCAGGGCTCTGTCAAAGACGATCGCAGCAGGGAACATCCCACTTCGATAATCTATATGCAGATTACTGACATTCAGACACCAGGGAACATTCCCTGCAGGACTGAACTTCATTCCCAGCAACTTCAGGTATTCGGTCTTCCCATTTCCAAACATCACTCACCAATTTCACAAATTTATGTAGATATCTGTTTTTAAAAGATTAAAATACTACATTGCACGCAGACGAATTTTATTGACCTAATACAGCACAAAAACGTTCAGTAAGACTCTTATGATTACTTCACCATAACCTGCATGGAAGATCAGCTGACAACTCTTAACAACTGATAGCAAGTTTTATTCAATTGAATTGAACCAAAGCCAGACTAGAATTGTAAAAAAAATTGGTTTTCTTTAAGACTGTTTCCAAAAAAATGGAATGCTGAAGATCTGACGGCACTGAAGCAGAAAATGTGCGCCAAGTTAAAATTTAACTATTTAACAGCTGAATAATCTGATTATGGTATCAAACAGCTTACATTAATATTACCATAATCAAAACACTCTAACTCACCTTTTAATTGCATATTCAAGATTCAAGATTGTTTGTCATTCCAGTACTGTAAAGGAGAACAAAATAATTGTTACTCCATATCCAATGCAACACAAGAGTAAACACAATAAGGAACACAATAAATATAAATACATAAGATAGTTTACTGTATACAAGTTGATTTTATGTCCATAAATTGAAGCTGGGCACAGGAATATCTGTACATAAGGTGACTGATGGGATATGCAGTTCTTACTGTGTTCTAAGAAGCTCTCACAAGTGACACAAAAGACAACAGATACTAGAACTTGGAGCAAATAACAATCTGCTGGAGGAAGTTTGCCAGTCAAGCAGTGTCTATGGAGGAAAACAGACAGTACTCATTTTGAGGACACCGTTCACCTGGTCCACCCTGTTGTTTGCTCTCATAAATAACAATGCGATAATGAGCTACTAATCAGATACTTCAATGTTGAGCGGATGCATTTAGTCGAGTGGAGTGAAAATAATTTCACCATTCTTTTAAACAGGATAAGTTAAGAATCATTTTCAACCATCTCGGAATGCAAATAGTTCAGCATCTCATCTCAATGTCACTATCTCCTGCTCTGGAATATTATGTACACCTATCTAGAATCAAACGAACCTGAAATCTTCTGATTGAGAGGTAGGGGCGGGCTTCTCTTAATGTTTTCACAAACCAAACTATACTAGAAACTACAGTCCCATAGAAGCATGGGGGAGGGGGTGAAATCAAATCCAAAACGATCAAATGTTAAAAGGCTTAAATCAGGGGTTCCCAATCTGGGGTCTAAGGACCCCCAGTTAATGGTAGGCTGTCCACGGCATAAAAAAGAGTGGATGTGAAGAGGATGGTGGGGGGTGGTCAAGGAACACGGAGTACAGCCTCAAAATAGAGAGACATCCCTTTAGAACAGAGATGAGGAGGAATTTCTTTCGCCAGAGGGTGTGGAATTAATTGCTACAGGCAGCTGTGGAGGCCAGGTCACTGGGTCCATTTAAGGAAAAGGTTGATAAATTCTTAGTTAATCCTGGCATGAAAGATTATGCGGAGAAGGCAGGAAAATGGCATTGAGAGGAAAATGGATCAGCCATGAGAAGAAAGTGGTGGAACAGACTCAATGGGTTGATTAGACCAATTCTGCTATTACCAATTCTCATGGTATGGTAATAGCAATGTTCTTAACAGGAGCGCAGAAACCAAGGTAAAGAAAGAGACAAAATACTATAGAAACAAGTAGCACAGGAATCAATTCATTTACTGTATCTTCAAAGGTCATTTTAATAAACCCATGCCCCTGTTCTTTCACCATAACTCTGATAAGATTTCCTCTGCAAGTATAGTTCCAAAATTCTTGACATTAAATCATGCCAGGATAAAGCTGATAATGTGATGCATGATGGGTTTTTTTTTGAGAATGGATAGGGAGGAAATACCCCCAGCTTTGTTATTTAGGGGAGTTGGAAACATTTGCTTCAGAGAACAAAAAAGCCACTTTTGCAATACAAAATTCAAGATTTTTCTCCCTGAATGGACTTGCTGAATGTAACAGCACAAGTTTTAAGCACTGCAAATTGATTTACAAAAAAGATCAGATTTCAAAAGTGGGTAGCCAGCAAATGCTATGTTATGCTGCCTGGACTAGAAAACATTTCTGAGGAGAAAAGGTCGAGTTAGATAGGATTTTACTCTTTGAAATGAAGGAGGATGAGAGGTGACTTGATAGAGGTGTACATAATGATGAAACACAAGAGTGAGTGGCAGCCAGAGACTTTCTCCCAGGGACGAAATAGCTAATACGAGGTAGCACAATTTAAAAATGATTGGAGGAACATATGGGGGGCAGGAAGTCAGTATAGATTTTTTTCTTAGAGAGTGATGGGTGCATGGGATGCCCTGCCAGGGATAGTTGTAGAAGGACATTTAAGAATTAGGGACATGTAAGAAACTCTTACATAGATAACAGGAAAAAATGGAGGGTCATGTAGGAGGGAAGGGTCAGGTTGATCTTGGAGCAAGTTAAAATGTTGGCATAACATCGTGGACCAAAGGACCGGCATGGTGTTGTAATATTCTATGCTTTTATTCCTCTTTCACATTATAATTTCATATAATGTCCACAATTATCAGAGGCTGCTTCACCCGTTGAGCCAGCATTGCTATGAGATTTTTTATATATACACAAGCCTGGTTGTAGCTCTGCCCTTAACAACCCTTACCCACCCACAATGGGTTAGGAAGGGTGGAAAGGAGGAAGGGAATCTCCATTGATAAGTTTGCTCAAGACAAAAATAGATACTGATTTGCCACTGCAGTTATCTTATAGGTTAGCTTGTGTGAATTTTACATTGGTCACAACTGCATAAATCAGATATTGTTACTTTATTTCTTTGGGAGCTAAAAACACAAACAGAGTTTTCCTGGTAATAAGTGATGAATAATTAAAAATGAATCTGCAGTATCCAAGGGACAACTGCCAATTTGTCTCGAATAATACCTTAATGGATGATGACAAAGAGAGACCTGTCAACACACTCACTCACTATGCAAGATCTCATTTCTATTGTGTTTTGGAAAACATTTCCCAGAATGGAAACATGGCAAATGCCTAACTTAAAATTCAGCTGTTTGTCTGTACACCTGCCAATTCACCTCCTCCCACCCCCAAGGCCTCCATTTAGGACCCCAAAAAGTCCTTCCAGGTGAGGTAGCACTTCACCTGCCAATCTGCTGGGGCCGTCTACTGTATCTAGGGCTCCCTATGAGACCTCCTCTACAGAGATTGGGGGACCGCTTTGTCAAGTACCTCCACTCCATTCTCCAAAAGCGCTATTTCCCCATGGCCAACCATTTTAATTCCTATCCCCATTCCGATTCTGACATATCAGTCCACAGCTGCCTCTTCTGGCTACTCTCAGGATGGAGTAGCAACACTTCATATTCCGCCTTGGTCATCTCCACACTGATGGCACGAACATCGATTTCTCCACTGCCGGTAATTATTTTCACCTTCTACCTTCCCTCTTCTTCAATTCCCCACTCCTGCTCCTTACTACTTCTCACCTGCCTATCACCTCCCCTTGATGCCCCTCCTCCTTCCCTTTCTCCCATGATCTACTCTCCTCTCCCATCAGATTCCTTCTTCTCCAGCCCCTCATCTTTTCTACCTACCACCTCCCAGCTTCTTAATTCATCCCTGCTCCCCACCCACCTAACTTCACCAATCACCTTCCAGCTTGTCCACCTTTCCCTCCCCCACCTCTTTTCTTACTCTGACATCTTCCTCCCTCCTTTCCAGTCCAGAAGGGTCTCAGCCCAAAATGTCGATAGTTATTTCCCTCCATAGATGCTGCGTGATCTACTGAGTTCCTCCAGCATTTATTGTGTATTGCTCTTGACTTCAGTTTGTTATTTATTTAGCAGCATAAAAGAATCTGCTCTCACTATTAACCTGACACCGATGCCATAATGTGTGCCTATAATTTGCTTTGGAGGTTTGATTTCAGCTTGGTCCTGTGTTTTGGCTCTGCTCAAGACCAGCACCTGCACAGGTCAAGAATACATTTTTAGACCAGTGAAAACAGAGCATTCTTAAATAAGCTGTGCATGCACTTGCTTTAAAGACAATCACAAATATAGAACTTGGTATAACAAGTCTAACAGTAAGATACATGAAACAGAAATTCATTCCTTTCCTCATTACGATATGGTGCTTTAATTTCTTGCATATACAATTTCCCCTGCTCAGACCATTATTTTCTTATGTTAAATATAGATAGATAGATATACTTTATTACTATGTTTACTACATTAAAATCAGGGCAGAGGCCATGAACAGACAGTAAACCAGAATAAACACATTTAACACAAGAGAATCTGCAAATGCTAGAAATCCAAAGCAACACACACAAAATACTGGAGAAACTCAGCAGGTCAGGCTGCATCTATAGAGGGGAATAAACAGTCAACATCTTGGGCTGAGAGCCTTCAACGGGACATGTAAACATGATGAAAGTGTGCCATGCAATATTAATAATAAATGTTAATTGATCTATGTAAATAAAACATTAAAGTCAAAAGTAAGTATCTTTACAGAATTACTTGGGCTATTTATAACCTAAACAAACAGTATCTCAGTGCCCTGAAATATCATCAAAAGGCATAATTAACTCAAGTTTGAAAACTGATAGGCACAAGAGGAACTGCAGATGCTGAATACACACAACGTGCTGGAGGCCAGCCAGCATCTATGGATGGAAATAAACAGTCGACATTCTGCTTTCCGCAGGGATCGTTCCCTATGCGACTCCCTTGTCCATTCATCCCTCCCCACTGATCTCCCTTCAGGCAAGCAGAACAAGTGCTACACCTGCCCCTACACCTCCCTCACTATCTCTCAGGGTCCCAAACAGTCCTTCCAGGTGAAGTGTTAGGGTCAAATACTATATTCGGTGCTCCCGGTGTGGCCTCCTGTATATCAGTGAGACCCGACATAGACTGGGAGACTACTCTGCCGAGCATCTACACTTCGTACACCAGAACAAGCGGGATCTCCCAGTGGCCACCCAATTTTATTCCACTTCCCATTCTGATATGTCCATTCATGGCCTCCTTTACTGTTGTGACGAGGCTACTCTTAGGTTGGAGAAACAACACGTTTGGGTAGCATCCATCCTCATGGCATGCACATTGATTTCTCAAACTTCTAGTAATGCCTCTCCCCCACCCCCTTCACCATATCCCATTCGCTTTTCCCTCTCTCATGTTATCTCTTTGTCTGCACACTGCCTCCCACTGATGTTCCTCTTCCCCACCTGCCCTTTTTTCTTCCATGGCCTTCTGTCCTCTTTCACCAATCAACTTCCCTGCTCTTTGCTTCATCCCCTCCCCTCCAAGTTTTGCCTATCACCTGGCGTTTCTCTCTTCCCTCCCCCCCCTCCACTTTTAAATCTACTCCTCAGCAACTCCTGCCGAAGGGTTTCGGCCCAAAATATCGACTGTGCTTTTTTCCATAGATGCTGCCTGGCCTGCTGAATTCTTCCAGCATTTTGTGTGTGTTGCCAGCATGAAAATAGAAGACTGAGACCTTTGTTAAACATTAACATGGAGCACAGTTGTAAGTGCTACTTTACAACGCAAAGGAGGAAAAACAAATTGTTTCATTTTATTACAAGTATTGGGCAGCATGGTAGTGTAGTGATTAGATGACACAGCACCAGTGACCCAGGTACAATTCCCACTGATGTCTGTAAGGAGTTCACACATTCTCTTTATGATTGCATGGTTTTTTTCCCAGGTGCTCCAGATTTCTCCCACATTCCAAAGACGCATGTGTTGTAGGTTAATTGGTCACACAGGTGTAACTGGGCAGCACAGGCTTGTTGGGCCTGTTACTGTGTTGTATTGCTAAATAGATAAAAATACTGTAGAGTAACAAGCACTAAAAATGTCAAAATGACTAATTAACAAAATGGCAGGAGGGGAAAACATAACTCTGCAATTAGTTTAAGGATGGCTCCTTTACTTCATTAGGGTGAAATCACATCTCACAGTTATCTCTTGAGCACACTTTATCACAGACCAAATGAGACAATGTCTGAATTTGACATTGTATCATCAGAGCAATTACTGTTCAATGTCGTGAGCTGCCATCTGTCTTCGTATGCACATTGTTAAGAAGGGTCTGCGCTGTAGCGTAGCAATTAGTGCAATCACTTTACAGTGCCAGCGACTGGGGTTCAATTCCTGCTGCTGTCTGTAAGGAATTTATACATTCTCCCTGTGACCGTATGGGTTTCTCCTGGGTGCGCCTGTTCCTCCCACATTCGAAAGATACAGATTAGGGTTAGTCAGCAGTGGGTATGCGATGTTGGTGCCAGAAGCATGATAAAACTAGTGAACTGCTCCCAACATATCCTCAAACAGTGTTGGTGTTTGACACAAATGATGCATTTCACAGTATGCTTTGATACTTCAATGGACATGTAGCAAATAAAGATATATTTTAAAAAGATATAATGACTTCTCAAGCTAAGGATTACTAACTATTAATATATGGTGTACGATAAAGGAGGTGGCACTGCTCAGATTTTTAACTTCCTCTCACTCAGCTGAAATATAGTAGGAAGGAAAGGGGTCAACAAAATACACCAGATGTCATTTTATAAACAAAAGAGATTTTGAAAATGCTTGAAATCCAAAGTAATGAACACAAAATGCTGGATGAACTCAGCAAATCTGGCAGCTTCTAAGGAGAGGAATGAACAGTTAACATTTTGGGCCAAGACCCTTCATCAGGACTTCACTATCATAATCTCTAACATCTAACTGAGTAGTGAATAACTAGCAGATTTCTCCATTTGAATCATTCATCTGCATGTAACTACAAAAGCAATGGGACACCTCAGTGATATGCAAGATGTTAAATATATCCTTCCTACTACCTAAACTTCTCATTCATACTGTAGTGGATGTGTAGCTGGTTCACACTGTGGCCCTGTTCCAGAAGTTGGTCTGTAATTGCAAGCCAAAGTTACCAAGTACCTCAAAAATGACATCATGTGTTCTGCATGCCTATCCGATTAATCCTAGACTGCAACAGATGATGATCTTCAGGATGGAAATCCCCACATCCTGATAATTTTCCAACAAACATCTGAAACACTTAGTAAAATATTGCTTTTTTTTGTAAGCTTTGAAGTATTATCATTTCAGATAATCACTTTCTTTCTTACTGCAATTTTTTTTAGATGGTGAAGTACACTACAGAGTCAAAGGCTGTTCAGCTCATACTCTGAACAACACAGTTGAATGAAGCTGTGCAAAGAAGCTGCTGACTTGAAGAAGGAACTTATTAATGGTCTCAGACAAATAATGCGCTTGACCTAATTAGTTTTAGGATTCTTCAAAGAACATGAATTGATTTTGCACCTACAACTATAGATTGTCCTTCATCTTGCAAAAATACCTCCAATCAGTGCACAGTGATGGCCAAGTTTCCAGTTGATCTTTAACTCTCCATCCCATTTTGTCCTCTCTCTTTGGGCTTTTAGAACAAGCCAATATAGCACGTTATAAGAAAAACAAACTGCTAGGTGAACTTAGCATGTCAGGAAAGTGGCCACCAAGTGGACAGGGTGGCATGTGTGGAAACGTACTTGTAATAACAAAATGGCATTTCTGTCTGTAACAAAACGGAACCTGTATTGTACCAAAGTGCTTTGTTAATAGTGTTTGTGTAACGCTCAGCTATACTGGCTCGTTTTATCTAGGGGAAACCCCGTCCGCTGCCCAACCCTGTCTCCCGGTTACGTCGGTTGCTGTGCAAATGCCACCTGATTCGGCTTCAAACACCAATCATCAGCCAGCACACAATGTACGTCTTACTAATTACACTTTATAAATCTTACTAGAACTATGAGATTACTAGAGGTACAATACAAAAGGGAATGAAAAAAGGCGCCAGACTTATCAAAGTTCCATTTCTTTGTGCACACAGTTGGAGGTCGGGACCTTCTTTCTTCCCCCTGCGATCCACTCTGACCCCTTCGACGCGCAGCTCGGGTCCACCCGAAGTGTTCGACCAGAGCACTCCCCGTACGTCCATCATCCTCCCGATCTCTCCTCCAACTCCCCACCAAAACCCCCGTTTCCCAGCCATACCACCCCAAGAAAGAATAACATTGGTTCATTCGCTGTTATCGATAATATAACCCAAGCAAACTGCTAGTGAGAGAACTTTCTCAGCATTTAACATAACAAAGAAGCCATTTTAATTAACATACGCAGTAACATAAAAGAAGAAACCCCTTACGTTTGTATAACATGCCAATGGAACCTGATTCCTTGACAAACTGCAAAAAGCCAAGCAGATTCAGTTACTGGAAAAATGCCAAGTACACTGATTAAACAGATGAATAGAATACACCCTATCCTTGAACTGACTCAGAGTAGCTGGAAGTGTGTATAAAGTAACTATGCTGCCTTTTTGTCAAACCCACCACCAGTTCTTGTGCAGTGCTAGTCTTCCCTTGCTGCAAGTAAAATAAAAGTGCTTATGATTCATCCACTGAGTTAATTGTTGTTTGATACAAGATGTAGTGAAAAAGTGCTCAACACATGGAAGTCACGCTGCAGCTATATTCAATTTTGCATATGCTGCACTTAAGCGCAATTATGATCACCCTATTACAGGGAAAGTGGAGGTCTTCTAGTATTAAATACTTCCAGGATTGGGAGTATGACCTTTCAGGATAGACTTGGACAAACTTGGATTGTTTTCAATGAAGCATCAGAAGCTGAGAGGATATCTCGTGGAAGTTTATGAGAGACATTACTAGGGTAGGCAATCAGAATTGTTATCCCAGAACAGAAATGTTAAAAGCGAGAGAACATATTTAGGGTGACGGGAGGAAAGCTCAAATGAGATGTGCAGAGAATATTTTATTTTACACTGAGTGTGGTAGGTGCCTGGAGGGATGTGGTTGATATAGTCAGAAGAGATTTAGTTTAACCTGGCATCGTGTTCGGTGCAGACGTTATGTGGTAGAAGCTCTGTTCCTCTGCTGTACTGTTCTGTGTTCTACCTGTGGAGGGAAATGAATAGTCAAAGTGTCAAGTTGAGACGAGAACATGAAACATCAAAGCAGAATTAGGCTATCGGCCCTTTGAGTAGCAGGGAGAAAGCTAGGAAACAGTGTAAGCTAGAAGAAGCGTTTCATCCTCTAAGCACATTTAAACCTTGGGTCTCCACATGAAATTCATCTGTTTCAGATAACCAGCCCTTACTGGCCAGACTGATGTGAAGTTATCCAAGTGGACAGCTTTCCTCCCTCCCTGAATGCGAACTGATCTGTTGAGTTTTTCCAGCATTTTTCACTTTATATTTCGAGATGCCGCCATGTTTTGCCGCTCATTGTTCCCAGACTATTGTCTTTCTGTACTGCCATTACCCTTGCTCCACTAACACCTTCTCCAAATAGATCAGCTTTAGTTGATAAGCAATCATCAGAATCCGAATCCGAATCCTTTATTATCGCCAAATATGTGGACACATACAGGGAATTTGATGCCGGTTTCCCTGAGCTCTCGCTCAATCGTACTCAATGGTACTCTCGCTCAATCGCCACTCCTCAATGGTATCCACAGCTTTTGAGTCACCTGAACAATCTGGTCTCCCCAATTACATGTATTCCCTTCTTTCTTTCCTCCAAACCCTGCCTGCAAATTGAAACATTTGTTTTCTCACTTTTCTGGTTCTGACAAGCAGTTGTTAATTCCGCATTGCTTTCCCTCCCTAAATATCTCCATATTTAGCAATATTTATCTTGTTTATAGATTTTCACTGCAGCTAATGAAATGCATGAAGGAGAAAACAGCAAGCATAAAGTCAATAGTGAATTACAGGAGGTGGCTAATGAGTGGGATATCTTTCAGCCATTGGGTGTGAAAATTATATTTCACCATCTTAATACCAACAGACCTTTGCAGATTATAAAATGCATATTTTACAATAACAAATGAACTGTTGAAACACTTGAATTTCTTTTCTAAACCTCTTTCACTTCTTTTCCTTCAAGTGAATCCTAAATCTTACTTGTCACCTGTCTTAATAACTCCTTATTTAGATCAGCGGTCCCCAACCACCGGGCCGCGGTCCGGTACCAGGCCGCAAAGCATGTGCTACTGGGCCGCGAGGAAATGATATGATTTGGCGATATGAATCAGCTGCACCTTTCCTCATTCCCTGTCATGCACTGTTGAACTTGAACGCACGCAAGGTCATTACACACGCATCATCCATGTCAGCGCGGGAAGGAGATCAACTCCTCGAGCTTGCAAATGACGGCGGGCTGAAAAGTATGTTTGACATAACATCTCTGCCAGCATTCTGGATCAAAGTCAAGGCTAAATATCTTGAGATAGCCACGAAAGCACTGAAAACGTTGCTTCCATTTCCAACATATCGCTGCAATGAATGCAACAAAAACTAAATTGCGGAATAGACTGGACATAAGGAATTCCGTTCGAGTTTCGCTGTCTCCCACCACCCCTCGATGGCACCATCTTGTTGCAGGGAAACAAGCCCGCGGCTCCCAGTGATTCAGCGATATTGGTGCGTTGCAATGATCTTATATGTTCATAAGGGGAAAATATGTGCTGTGTGTTTAATATCCAAATATTACTTAACATGTTATGATGCTATTGACTTATAAGTGACTTATATAACCATATAACAATTACAGCACGGAAACAGGCCATCTCTGCCCTTCTAGTCCGTGCTGAACACTACTCTCACCTAGTCCCACCGACCTGCACTCAGCCCATAACCCTCCATTCCTTTCCTGTCCATATACCTATCCAATTTTTCTTTAAATGATAATATTGAACCTGCCTCTACCACTTCTACTGGAAGCTCTTTCAACACTTACTTCAAGCTCCCCTGTCCTCCCGATAATTGACTTATCAATACATTCATGCGAGGAAATTCATTTATTGAGTGTATTAGCCACTTATCACCTATATTCCGGTCGTGATTAACCACGCCCCCCCCGAACAGAATCGCCAAAAACTATTTGTAGAAACAAATCGGCAGATACACACATGCGCACTGGTGCCCGCTCAAGGCTTCATGGCCATTGTAGTCTTTCTCGGGGTAAACAAACGTATTTGACTGCTACTCTTGTGTGTAGTACTTTAGAAATTACCCATAGCCCTCTATTTTTCTGAGCTCCATGTACCTATCCAGGAATCTCTTAAAAGACCCTATTGTATCTGCCTTCACCACTGTCGCCAGCAGCCCATTCCACACATTCACTACTCTCTGTGTAAAAAAACTTACCCCTGACATCTTCTCTGTACCTACTTTCAAGCACCTTAAAACTGTGCCCTCTCGTGCTAGCCATTTCAGCCCTGAGGGAAAAGCCTCTGACTATACACACGATCAATGCCTCTTATCATCTTATACACCTCTATCAGATCACCTCTCATCCTCCGCCATTCCAAGGAGAAAAAGCCAAATTCACTTAACCTATTCTCATAAGGCAATCCAGGCGACATCCTTGTAAATCTCGTCTGCACCCTCTATAGTTTCTACATCCTTCCTGTAGTGAGGTGACCAGAACTGCACACAGAACTCCAAGTGGGGTCTGACCAGGGTACTATATAGCTATAGCATTACCTTTCAGCTCTTAAACTCAATCCCACAGTCGATGAAGGCCAATGCACTGTATGCCTTCTTAACCACAGGTTGGAGAAGCAACATCTTCCATTAGCCTCCAACCTGATAGCATGATCACTGAATTCTCGAACTTCCAGTACTGACCACCCCCCCCTTCATTTCCCTCTTTCACCATATTTCCTTACCTGCCCATCACCTACCTCTGGTGCTTCTCTCCCTTTTCTTTCTTCCATGGTCTTCTGTCCTCTTTTATCAGATTTCCCCTTCTCCAGCCCTTTATCTCTTTCACCAATCAATTTCCCACCTCTTTATTTCTTGCCCCCAGCCCCCCGCAGTTTCACCTATCACCCACTACCTCCACTTCTTTCTCCCCTCTCCCCCACCTTCTTACTCTGACTTCTCATCTCTTTTTTCCAGTCCTGATGAATAGTCTCAGCCCAAAATGTCAACTGTTTACTGCTTTCCATAGATGCCTGGCCTGCTACGTTGCTCCAGATATTTGTGTGTATTTCTTTATTATTTTATTTATCACTTTGTTTATGAAAACAAAGTGAAGTGTGTCGTTTATGTCAATGACCAACCCAGTCTGAGGATGTGCTAGAGGCAGCCCACACATGTCGCCACTTTCCATGCCAACATTTCATACCCTCAACTTGTCAACCTTAACCAGTACATCTTTGGAATGTGGGAGGAAACTGGAGCACGCACAGTCACAGGGAGAACATACCAACTCCTTACAGGCATCAGCGAGAATCAAACCCCGATTTTACAGCTGGCTGGAGCAAACTGTAGTACACCACTGCGTAGCTCAATTGCTCCAAATTGTTTTAACAAATTCCTTTTGTTAAAATCTAAGTTGCCAAGACAAGTGTAGTACATTGCCTAAACAAGGAACTGTCATTGGAACAACTGTACAGGAGACAAACTGTGGCGTCAATGGTGTTGAACTGAACAATGGTGCTGACACCTTTACTAACCAAATTTGTCCAGCATGGAGGGATTTGACCAGGCAGAGGCCAAACAGATTTTCAACATTGATTAAAAGAATGAATGAGATTATATTAAGTATATATACAAAACAAAATGTATGAAATAGATTTGTTGGAGAAAGTATATTGTTTGGCTGTATAAGAAATGGCAAAGACTCCTGATTCAAAGGACCAGACACACACTCCATAGGAAACCTGCAAGGATTGACCATCCAAAAATCAGGTAATGTAGGTGTCAAATAACTGGGGATTATAACAAAAAAAGTAGTTAGATAAGATTCTGAGCTCGATCATTCTTTGTGGAAATTTTTAAAGATGAATTGCGAAGACTCAGATTTATTATCACTGATATGGCACAAAATTTGTTGTTTTGTGGCTGTTGTGACTGTAAACAAGCTTGTGATATACAAGTCTTCATAGTCTTCAAGTCTTCGTGTGGATAGTCAGAGGCTTTTTCCCAGGACTGAAATGGGTACGAGAGGGCACAGTTTTAAGGTGCTTGGAAGTAGGTACAGAGGAGATGTCAGGGGTAAGTTTTTTTTACGCAGAGAATGGGCTGCCGGCGACGGTGGTGGAGGCAGATACAATAGGATCTTTTAAGAGACTCCTGGATAGGTACATGGAGCTTAGAAAAATAGAGGGCTATGGGTAACCCCAGGTAATTTCTAAAGTACGTACATGTTCGGCACAGCATTGTGGGCCAAGGGGCCTGTATTGTGCTGTAGGTTTTCCATGGTTCTATGTTTTCTATGTTTCATTCAGCACAACAAACAGGAATTCTTATGGAGGCACTCATGTTAGCATCTCAAACTCAATAGTACATCACACTTTATACTCTATCAAAACTAACAGTAGATGGTACTGTTAATAGTTACAACTTTAATAGTTACAATGACACTGTTTACTTCAGTATTTTGGGTTGACAACACTTCCCTTGAATTACACATCTACAGTGGGAGTCACCTCTGCATGTTCAAAACAAACCCCTACTGGGACAAAGTGCTGTAATTGACACAGCTATTCTAAAAACCACTGAAGCCAGAGCCATATGCCCAAGATTAGTGCTATGCCAGTTGAGTACACAATAGATCAGCTATTGATTGTAGCTGTAATGATCTATTTTTTGTGACCATTTTGATATGCTAAGTGACAACAGCAGCCTGGTCTGCCAGTTTGAATTCAAGTCATAACATCTGGTTTGAGCAACATACACAAAAAATCCTGGCCATTAACACAATGTTTGGCTGATGCATATGCGAATGTCTCAGTCACCGTTTTGCAAATCACACCTCTTAGTCTAGCCTGTGCTCCACAGACTGTGCAAGGTGTACTCTTAACTTCAATTTACTGCTTGCAATTTACATTAACTGAACACAAATTCTTGCTTCAATTAATATCTGCTTGATTCACACAACTCCAGAATACTACCTAACAGCAACAGCTGTTCAGTACAAAGGCATAAAAATTGATAATTTACAACTCAATAAATAATGCAAAGGAATAATAAGGTAGTGTTCATGGATCATTCAGAAATCTGGTGGTAGAGGGGATGCCTTTTTCTCACCGTTACCATCAGGTAGGAGGTACAGAAGCCTGAAGGCACACAGTCAGCGATTCAGGAACAGCTTCGTCCCCTCTGTCAGCCGATTCCTAAATGGACATTGAATCTTTGGACACTATCTCACTTTTTAAAAATTACAGTATTTCTGTTTTTGCATGTTTTTAATCTATTCAATATACGTACTCTGTAATTGATTTACTTGTTTATTTATTATTATTTTTCTCCCTCTCTCTGCTAGATTATGTATTGCATTGAACTGTTGCTGCTAAGTTAACAAATTTCACGTCACGTGCCAGTGATAATAAACCCGATTCTGTTTCCAAAAAATCTGTTTCTGAATCCTTGAGTGTGGATGCCTCCTCCTTTATGGTAGTAACAAGAAGAGGGCATGACCCAGATAGTGAGAGTCCTTAATGATGGATGCTGCATTTTTAACACACCGTCACTTGAAGATGTCATCAGTGGTGGGGACGGTTGTGCCTGTGATGGAACTAGCTTGAGTCTACAACCCTCTGCAGCCTCTTGTGAACCTGTGCATTGGTAGCTCCATAAGACACCAATCAGAATGTCCTCTACCATACATGTACATGTAACCTTCAGGCTCACCCAATTCGTGTTCGTCGAGGGGAAACAGCCTTCGGCCCCGCCAAACTGGGCAATCACATTTGTGTGGATGTTGTGTAATATACCCCCAGTTACAATCCCGCAACGCAAAATATCAGACAGTACACCACACCACATGCAATTAAATAATCTTAACATGAATATAGGGTGAGTAATGAAAATAAACAAAAAAAGGGCCCAAGTCAAAGTCTCTTTGGAGCTCACTCAGTAGTCATTCTTCCACCATCGATCTCCTCTGAATGTTGCCGACCTTCGGACCCTCAGGTCCCAGTCCACTCTGTCCGGTGGTCTACCAGCTCTCTCCACATGCGTCTTCCCTCTTCACCTCTCCTCAACAAAAGACCGCGAAAACAACATCTTTCCAGATACACAAAACAAAACAACAATCCCCGATTGGCTAATAATCCTGTTATCTCCAGCAATAACCCAAACGTTGCTGCTACAGAGAAACTGTTACCTTAGCGGTGAATATTACAAAGAAGCCATCACATTAGCATTAGCAGTGAATATTACAAAAAAAACAAAGAAGCCATTACATTCTCCCCCCACCAAATTTAGTCATGTCCTCATGACGTTGAGATAATTTGCCAACCCTTCCCGCAAAACACAAAGCCCAATCCAGGTACAAAAGGCAGTGGCATAGCTCCCCAAAACAGTAGAGATCACGCCCTGTTCCCCAGATGCTCATAGGCCAACCTATCTGGTGGTCTCCTAATTCTGAGACCTCCATACCTCCTCACCTAACTCTTCAGGCTCAGATGCTACTGAGGATACTTCGCGTCTACTTGGCAAAACCTCCCTCGACTCATGCCCCCCTGCAACCTGGAGCCCCCTCTCCCATGTCCAGGCCCCGCTTCCTCTCCTTCAGGGTCCTGCTGTAACCAAGGCTGCCCACAGATAGCCCTCCCCACTTCACCTGACTCAGTGGGAGAAGGGCCAGGAGTCTCTTCCTCAATCAAAATCAAAGGGGAGTTAGTGAAAGGCAGCATGTACCACACATCCAGATCATCATCCTCCAAATCAGTATCCCTCTCATGGGCGGGGCCCGGCCCAGCCTCTCCCATTGTGGGCCCTGCAGTTGCCCCACATTTTTGCAGAGTCCTCTTACTAGGTGTAGGCTCCAAGTCAGGCTCTGGGTCTACCTGCACCTCTTGGAGAATCTTGACAGGGCCATTCGCCTCCTCTGGTTTCACCTGGAAAACTGGTAGGTTTGGCATCTGACTCTCCACCACATCGGGTGTGGCCGCCCAGTGGTCAGCCAACTTGTGCTTTCCAGGTAGCCCCAAATTCCTCATGAGGACTTGGTCTCCCGGCAGGAGTCGGGAGAACCTCACCTTCTGATCATACCCCCTCCTATTCCCTTGATTCTGCTTGGCGGCCACGACCCCAGTCAATTCATAAGCCCTTTTCAGCTCTCTCCTCATATCAGACACATACTTCAGATAAGGCTTTGGTGGCAAGTCACCCTCGTCAGTCCCAAAACAAAGGTCAATGGGCAACCTCGTCTTGCGCCCAAACATCAAATAATATGGCGAGTACCCAGTAGCTTCATTTCGTGTACAGTTGTAACAGTGAATCAGATGCCCAATATGTTGCCTGCACCTGCTCTTCTTGCTGATCTCCAGGGTCCCAAGCATGTCCAGCAAGGTCCGATTAAACCTCTCAGACTGGGGATCACCCTGTGGATGATAGGGTGTGGTCCTCCACTTCTCAACTCCAAGCATGCCCAGTAACTCACAGATGAGTTTGCTCTCGAAGTCCAGTCCCTGGTCACTATGTATCCACTTGGGAAGGCCATAATCAATTAAATACTTCTCCCATAACACTTTTGCCACCGTAATCGCCCTCTGGTCCTTGGTAGGAAAAGCCTGAGCATATCTGGTATCGTAGTCCGTGATGACTAAGACATTCGCCGTGTTGCTAGCATCGGGTTCTATGGACAGGAAATCCATAGACACCAGGTCCAGGGGCCCTGCACTCTGCAAGTGGGACAAAGGAGCTGCCCGCCTAGGCTGTGTCTTCCGCCGTATGCATCGACTGCATGACTTACAGAATTCTTTAACCTCCGACTTCATTCGGGGCCAGTAAAACCGGTTTCTGAGCAATCCATAGAATTGGATAGATATATGGACAGGAAAGGAATGGAGGGTTATGGGCTGAGTGCAGGTCAGTGGAATAAGATAGGGTCAGAGTTCGGCACGGACTAGAAGGGCCGAGATGGCCTGTTTCCGTGCTGTAATTGTTATATGGTTATAAAGGTCTTTTCCACCCCCAAACGTCCAGAATCATCATGAAGTGACTTCAACGCCATCCTCCGATACTTCTCGGGCAGAACCAGCTGGCAACGCCAAGGTCGGTCCAGGGGTGATGTGACCCGGTATAAGATCTGGTTCTTCAACTCCAACCGAAGCCATTCTTTCCGTAATGGAGGCACCGAAGCGTGTTTTGTCTTCTCCGCCTGAGTCACGTCTCCCTTTTCAACTGCGGACCAAATAGCGCCAATGCCCAGATCATCTCACTGAGCAGCTGCCACTTCCCCAGAACTCCATTCCGGCAGCTGATTTGTCTTCAGAGCAGTCAGGTTACAATAAACTTGCGGAATGGTGTCATCAGAAGCCCCGAATTGATCCACTTCTCGATCCTGCCTCTCCTTTCCTTCTGCCTTCATGGTGATGGCAAACTGACACATGGCCTTCACCCCAGGGGCAGGAACGCTCTCCCACTCCTTGTCCATGTCCAGTCCCTCATGCACCCGTCAGGACAAAGCATCCACATCAATGTTCCGGCTCTCCAGCCAGTACTTCAGGCTGAAATCATAGGCAGACAACGCTGCCAACCACCGATGGCCTGTGGCATCCAGTTTCGTCGAGGTCAGGATATAAGTTAGGGGGTTGTTGTCCATCCTCACCTCAAACTTGGCCCCGTAGAGATCGTCACTCAGTTTATCCACCACTGCCCATTTCAAAGCCAGGAATTCCAGCTTGTGCGTGGGATAGTTTCTCTCGGAGGGCGACAAACTCCAGCTGACAAGCCACAGGCCTCAACCCAGTGCCCTGATCATGATACAGGACGTCGCCTAAATCCTCCCAGTTGGCATCTGTGTGCAGTACACACGGTAAGCGGGGGTCAGCAAAAGGGAGCACTGGCGCCTGGGTCAGCAACTGAAAAGCCTCACATTTTACATTCCACCTCTGTCCAAAGGGCTCCGACGGGTTTAGATATTCTCCACCCTCCTCTCCTTTCTCCCCCTCCCTTTCTTCCCCAAGCTGAAGCTGATTCAAGGGGTGACTCACTTTGGCGCAGCCCTTCACAAGTTTCCCATAATAACAGAACCCAAGGAATGAGCGCAGAGTGCTCACAGTCTGGGGCCTTGGCCAAGTGGTCACCGCTTCTATCTTAGCCAGGTCTGTAGCTACTCCAATCTGTGAGATTAGGTGTCCGACATAGCTAACAGACGTTTTGCAGAACTGGCACTTGTCCAGGGAAAGTTTTAACCCTTCAGCTTTCAGGCAGCTGAGCACCTTCAGTAGCCTCGTTTCATGTTCTTCCAAGGTGGATCCAAATACTATGAGGTCATCCAAATACACCAACACCTCAAGCAAGTTCATATCCCCCACTGTCTTCTCCATGACTCATGACTCACTGGAAGGTGGCAGGGGCTCCCGATATGCCCTGGGACATCCTTTCGAACTGGAAGAATCCCAAGGGACATATAAATGCCACCTTCTCTTTGTCGGCCTCACTCATTGGGATCTGGTAATATCCACTCCTCAAGTCCAGCACACTAAACCACTTCGCACCACTCAGACAGGCCAGTGCGTCTTCGACCCTCGGGACCGTATACTGATCACGGACGGTGCACCAGTTCAGGATCCTATAGTCCACACACGTGTACCTTCCTGTTCTTCTTCCAGGACACTACTACTGGGGATGCATAGGGGCTTCTGGACTCAGTGATGATCCCAGCTTCCTTCAATTTACACAAATGCTGCCACACGTCTTCCACGTCTGCAGGGGCCAGTCGGTGCGACCTCTCTCCAAACAGGGTGTCCTCGGTCACCCGGATAGTGTGATGAGTGCTCTTTGAACAACCCACATCAAACTAGTCAGTGGAAAAGACACCTTCCAGCTTCAACATCTTCTCTACCAGCCTCCTTTTCCAACCCGGTGGCACCGGGAGTTCCCGAAGTTAAATGACTCAGCGGTCAACTTTCCCCTTTTCTAATAGTTTCTCCCAGCTGTGCCTCACGGGGGCGCTAGACATTACCGTCACCGGGAACAAATGCACCGGGGCATTTTCCGCTTGAAGGTGCCCTCCCTCTTCGTAGTGTTCCTGATGACCACTGCCATCCTGCTAGCCTGTACAACTGAGGGCTTCTGCAATTTGGGCCTCACCAGTACCCCAGCAGGAAATCCCCACTCCCCCTCATGGTCTTCCAGAGCGTCCACTAAGAGGGCTCCTCAGGCACTCCGGGAAATTTCGGGGTCCCCATCATTCTCACTACTTCCCGGGCTGTACCACCATTGGCTTCAACTGGGTGAACCACACAGTCCCTCGTCTAAATTCGGTATCCGGCCCAGTGCGGTCACACACTTCCTCAAAAGCAGCTCGAAACACCGGGTGGACAGACAATGTCCTCAAAAAGCTCTCACCCACCTTCTCCTTGCAGGCCCCCATGAGACTCCTCACTAGAGCAGTGTTGGCCCCCACCAGAATTGAAACGCCGCCCGTCTCAACAGGGTCTGGCCCAACCAGCACCATTGTATCAAAGACCCCAAGACCTCAGACACTCCCACATCGGCCTCCAAGAACTCCAGTTTCACTTACAAGTAACCGTCGTATGGATAATCACCAGTACTGATACCCCAGTGTCCAGTGCCCTGAATGGTGTCAAGGGTAAATGCTTCAGATACCGGTTGTAAAACGAACAGTACAGTAACATGACCTGTGACCCAGTGTCAAGTATGGCTTTAGCAGATATTCCCTCTATCCATGGGGACACACGGAGCATGGTCCCACTAAGCCTTCAGGAATAGGGTATTTTGCTTTCAGAAGTTCCTTGATACATTGCTGGGAACGTGTTCTCCCAGAGACACCAGGCCGTTCCCTCACTGGGTCTCCTCTAAGTTTCCTGACACCTCTCCCTGCTGAGGTACGCATGGGCTTGCTCTCCGAGGGGCTTCCTGCCGCTCACATTCCTGCCGGAAGTGTCCCTCTTCCCCACAGTTATAGCACACGCTACCGGCCACCCCTCTTCTCACAGAACCCCAGCCACCCGCAGCCCTCTGCGTCGTCCGTCCCCCTGGGGGGGGGGGGGCCTCTCTACCAGTCCAATCATATGGAGGGTCCACACCCGCTGTTAACACCCGGGACATCTCAGTTCTCAGCTCTACCACCATCTCCTTTACCATTTCCCGGGTTGGGCTGACCCCAGTCACTTCACCACAATGGGATGCTACTGAGGACTGTACCCTGCTGACGGGAGTCCTCTCGCTGCCCCAATGCGTTCTCCTCCTCCCGTACCTCTCTGATCAGCTGAACAAATGAGGGAGGGGGGCACGTTTTACGGGACTGTCAGAGACCCCAAGCAATCATGTCCTGGGGCAGGGCACCCTTGGCTATCTGGTCCATCCTCAGCTGCCTGAGCGCCGCAAACAATTTAGCTGTCTCTCTAGCAAAAAAGGTACGTGGAAAGCTTCTCCCCCTTCTCCTGACACATGTTTTGAAACCAAACCACCCCCCCGCCCCGCCCCAGGAGCTCCAGTGTGCTCCCTGTCAGACCAAAAGCGCTCTCTAATGCGCCTAGATACTCAGCAAGGGAAGCAGAGGGCTGGTTAACTGTCATGCCTCTGATTACATCAGCCGCCAACCCCCTCAAACTTTCAACCAATCTCTGTCGCTTTTCGTCATCAGAATACTGCCACTCATCTAACAACTGAGGGATCTTCTCCACCCACATCTCATAATCCTCCTCCCCCTCGGGGGTGGGCACAATTCCAGAGAAAATTCTTAGCTTCTGGCAGGGACCCGCTACCTGTGCACTGGGCCACTTATTCGCCAGACAGGCAAGGGCTGATGCCAACTCAGAACCCTCACTCTTCACTGGGGGACGGAGACTAATTAAACTTTCCAAATCCGACCACTCTTTCTCTTCATTCCTCAGAAACCATAGAACCCTGTCTCTGAAATCTGCGCTCCCAACTGCGGGCAACTCAGCTTGTGACCAAGCCTGCTGGGCTCCACTCTCCTGCTCCTTGACAGTATGGACAGGCCATGGCCCCGCCTCACCTGGGTCACCAATAGACACAGACACAGTCCCACTGCCGTTACGTCAGCACTAGTCTAGACTAAAACAAGGTCTGAACCCACCATTTTATCAAACTTTCACGCTACGATTTCAACCTTGTCAACAGCTTTAACCGTACTCAAACATCGAATTAACAATTCATCTGGGGTTCGAATATCCACCCCATTCAACACGCACATTAATTACAGGCAATTCAACAGAGGCACACCACTGCTCTACCCCAGCAGCATCCATACCAGCACAGATTTAAACGGAAAATCACACAGCATCCAATGGAATCAATCCGGGACGCAGCCCCCACAATTGTAACCCTCAGGCTCACCCAGCCCGTGTTCGTCGAGGGGAAACAGCCTTCGGCCCTGCCAAACTGGGTAATCACGTTTGTGTGGATGCTATGTAATGTACCCCCAGTTACAATCCCACAACGCAAAATATCAGACAGTGCACCATATGCAATTAAATAACCTTAATATGAATATAGGGTTAGTAATGAAAATAAACAACAAAAAAAAAGGGCCCAAGTCAAAGTCAAGGTCTCTTTGGAGCTCACTCAGTAGTCATTCTTCCACCATTGATCTCCTCCAAACGTTGCCGACCTTCGGACCCTCAGGTCGCAGTCCACTCCATCTGGTGGTCTACCAGCTCTCTCCACACACGTCTTCCCTCTTATCTCTCCTCGACAAAAGACCGCGAAAACAATATCTTTCCAGATACACAAGACAAAACAACAATCCCCGATTGGTTAATAGACCTGTTATCTACAGCCATAACCCAAACATTGCTGCTACAGAGAAACTGTTACCTCAGCAGTGTACATTACAAAGAAGCCATTACATTAGCATTAGCAGTGAACATTACCAAAAAAACAAAGAAGCCATTGCATATACAATCTCCTCAAAAGGTGAAAACAAGCTATAGATCAGTTGGAAATATGGGTGAAGTACTGGCATTTAGAATTTAATCCTGACAAATACAAGATGATGCATTCTGAGAAATCCTTAGGTACAATAAATGATAGGATACAAAGCAACGTTGTTGAATAGAGAGATCTAGGGGTCCAAGCCCATGATAAACTGAAAGTGGAAATAAAAGTGCATGGCGTGATGAATAAGGTATACGGCATGCTTACCTTCACAGGTCAGTGCACAGAATTTAGCAATTATGTTGCAGCCTCACAAACCACTGGGGGTTCGACAACATTAGGACTTCACACGATGGAGTTCATCGTATGAAGTATGTGACTGCTCTGGAATGAGTGGAGATGAAAGATGTTGCTTGGGGTGGAGGACTTCAGGCTGAATAGGCTGGGCTTCTTTTCCCTGCAACAAAGGAGGCTCAGGATGATCTGACATGAGTGTATAAGATTAAGAGAAGCAGTAATAGAGAAGACAGTCAAAATCCTTCTCTCCCCACCCCCCACAACCAAGTTAGGCATCAAAAACAAGAGGTCAAAATATGTAAAGTCAGAGGTAAGAAATTAAAGAGGATCATAAGGACAATTTATTTTTAGACAAAGAATGATTGATATCTGTAACAGTGCCAGAAGTGGTGGTGGTGGTGGAATTATATATAATTACTACACTTACGAGACATTGAGATAGAGACTGTCTAAGTGCAAGAAAATTATATCTGTGTAGATGGCCAAAAAAGTCAGACTAGATGTATCTAGGCCTGAAGACCAGTCTCTGTGCTGTATAGCTTTATAAACAGAGTTAACATTTCAATTTGGAAACTGTGTCAAAAGTGGAAAAGTGAGAGAAACAGGAACGAACTGTCCAGAATGAAGTTTTCACAAGGGTCACTGAATATCTGCGTTTCACTACAAATAATTTTCTAAGCAAAACTCCTTCCAAGTTTCTAAATATTATTAAAGCTATAAACATTTACATTTGAAAACATCTGCACTAAAATAACATTTAACGTCCTCTGAATGCAAAATATGCACTACATTAAACCATACTACTTCGCCAAAACATGGAGGATTGGTTTTCCAAACGCTATTATAAAAATGTAGGATAGAGATACGGATTTTAAACACAACTTTAGGCTTATGTTGAACAAACTGATCACACTTCAGATGTAGAATTGGGTTTCAAGAATGTGGAGCGATTCAAAGGTTCTTATTCCTCATCTGCATCCAATAATCTAAAAGAGACCATACACTTCCATCAAAGTAGAAAGAGCGTGGGGTAGACCAGAGGATGGGATTTTTTTTTTCAGGGATCAGCACTAAAAATTTGAAAAACTTTATAAGAAAATAGAAAAAAAAACTTGTAGGCAATAATTCACACTTTAGCAACACACAAAATTCTGGAGAAGCTTAGCAGGTCAGACAGCATCTATGGAAATGAACAAAGAACTGACATTTCATGCCCACACCCTTTATCAGGACAGACCTATTTATCCCCTTTCCCTACAACCCAACGATCTTCCCCTTCACCTGGCTTCACCCATCACCTTCTAACCTCCTTATTCTGGCATTTTCCTCCTTCCTTTCCAGTCCTGATGAACACACTCAGCCTGAAACATCAGCTCTCTTTCTCTCCATAGATGCTGCTTGACCTACCGAGTTTCTCCAGCATTTTGTGTGTGTTACTCTGGATTTCCAGCATCTGCAGAATCTCTTCTTTTTAAATCTTATCTGCAGAATCTCTTGTGTTTAGTAAAAATATCTATGGAAAAAGGAAGAAAGTGGCTAAGGTAACTGTGGGACCTCAAGAACATGAGGCTGAAGAATTAATATTAGGAAGCAAGGAAATGGAAAACATTAACTGTCTTTGTAACAGTTCTCACCATAGAGGGTACTGCAGATAGCCTGAATGATAACAGATGAGCTAGTTTCAAATCCCATGGAAGAAATTATAAAAATTCCCATCAGTTGGGACAAAGTATTAGAAAATTTCCATGTCTCCAAGGAGATCTTAAATTAATTCTTTGCATCTGTATTTACTCAGGAGACAGATACAGAGTCTACAGAAGTAAGGCAAAGTTGCATCAATTTCATGGGCCCTGTACACATTACAGAGGAGCTGGTGTCTGCTACCCTGAGCACAATTAGGGTGGATAAATCTCCAGGGCCTGACAAGGTGGTCCCTCGGACTCTATGGGAAGCAAGTGCAGAAATTGCCGGGGCCCTAGCAGAGGTATTTAAAATGTCCTTAGTGACAGGAGAGGTACCCGAGGATTGGAGGATAGCCAATGTTTTTCTGCTGTTTAAAAAAAGGGTCTAAATATAAACCAGGAAATTATAGGTCAGTGAGTCTGACGTCAGTTGTGGGAAAGTTACTGGAAGGTATTCCAAGGCAGCGGTCCCCAACCACAAAGCATGTGCTACCGGCCGCCATATGATTTGACGATAGGAGTCAGCTGCACCTTTTCTCATTCCCTGTCATGCCCACTGCTGAGCCATTACGCATGCAAAGGTCATTACCCGCGCGTCATCCGTGTCAGCGCGGGAAGGAGATCAGCTCCTTGAGCTTGCAAATGACGGCGGGCAGAGAAGCATGTTTGACATAACATCTCTGCCGGCATTCCGGATCAAAGTCAAAGCTAAATATCCTGAGATAGCCACGAAAGCACTGAAAACGTTGCTTCCATTTCCAACATCATATCGCTGAGAAGCGGGCTTTTCTGCAATGAATGCAACGAAAACTAAATTGCGGAATAGACTGGACATAAGGAACCCCATTCGAGTATCGCTGTCTCCCATCACCATTCGATGGGACCGTCTTGTTGCAGGAAAACAAGCCCAGGGCTCCCACTGATTCAGCGATATTGGTGTGTTACAATGATTTTATATATTCACACGGGGAAAATATAGTCATAGTAGTCATAGTCATACTTTATTGATCCCGGGGGAAATTGGTTTTCATTACAGTTGCACCATAAATAATTAGTAATAAAACCATAAATAGTTAAATAGTAATATGTAAATTGTGCCAGGAAATAAGTCCAGGACCAGCCTATTGGCTCAGGGTGTCTGACTGTGTGTTTAATATCCAAACGTTACTTAAAATGTTATGATGGTATTGACTTATATAACCATATAACAATTACAGCATGGAAACAGGCCATCTCAGCCCTTCTAGTCTGTGCCGAACTCCACTCTCACCTAGTCCCACCAACCTGCACTCAGCCCATAACCCTCCATTCCTTTCCTGTCCATATACTAATCCAATTTTTCGTTAAATGATAATATCGAACCTGCCTCTACCATTTCTACTGGAAGTTCGTTCAACACTTACTTCAAGCTCCCCTGATAATTGACTTATCACTATATTCATGCGAGGAAAATATGCGCTGGGTGTTTAATATTAAATTCGTTAGATAAACCCTTTTAGAAACCAAACTGAGTCACTTATCACCTATATTCTGGTCGTGATTAACACCGCGCCCCCCCCCGAACAGAATCACCAAAAACGATTTGCAGGGAAAAAAAATCGGCACGTACACACACGTGCACCAGTGCCCGCGCAAGGCTTCATGGTCATTGTAGTCTTTTTCTGGGTAAACACAACGTATTTGACTGTTACTCTTGTCTGTTGGCAACCCTACCCCCTTCCTCCACCACCCCCCACCCCGCCCCCCCCCCAAGTCGGCCGGTCTGCAAGAATATTGTCAATATTAAACCGGTCCGCAGTGCAAAATAGGTTGGGGACCCCTGTTCTAAGGGACCGAATATACAATTATTTAGATAGGCATGGACTGATTAAGGATAGTCAGCATTGCTCGGTGTGTGGTAAGTCATGTCTAACCAATCTTAGAGTTTTTCAAGGAAGTTAGCAGGAAAGTGGATGAAGGAAAGGCAGTAGATGCTGTCTATTTGGACTCTAGCAAGGCATTTGACAAGGTTCCGCATGGGAGGCTGGTCAAGAAGGCTTAGTCACTCAGCATTCAGGGTGAGGTGGTAAATTGAATTACACTTTGGCTTTGTGGGAGAAATCAGAATGGTAGTAGATGATTGCCTCTCTGACTGGAGCCCTGTGACAAGTGGTGTGCTGCAGAAATTGATGCTGGGTCCTTTGTTGTTTGTCATCGAAATCAGTAATCTGGATGATAATGTGCTTAACTGGATCAGCCAATTTGCAGATGACACCAACATTGAGGTGTAGTGGACAGTGAGGAAGACTATCAAGCATCAGCTGGAAAAAAAAGTGTGAAAAATGACAGATGGGAGTGAGCTTTTTTATACTTTGGAAAGACCAACCAGGGTAAGTCTTACACAGTCAATGGTAGGGCACTGTGGGAGAACAAAGGAATCTGGGAATACAAGTCCATAATTTGTTGAAAGTGGCGTCACAAATAGCTAAGAGTCATAAAGAAGCTTTTGCCACATTGGCCTTCATATACCAATGTACTCAGTACAGGAGATGGAATGTTATGTTGAAGTTGGAGAGGTCTAATTTGGACTATTGTGTGCAGTTTTGGTCACCTACCTACAGGAAAGATGTAAACAGGTTGAAAGGGTTCAGAGAAAATTTACGAAGATGTTGCCAAGTCTGGAGAACCCGAGTTATAAGAAAAGATTGAATCAGTTAGAACTGTATTCTTTATAATGAAGATTAAGAGGAGATTGTTGGACCCTACAAAAGTCAGCCCACTACCATTTTAAACATATAGTGAGAGTTAAAGGCTTCATGTCTCAGCAAGATCTAGAAAAACTTGTCCAGCATTTATTTTTAGTAGGCTTGACAACTGTAATGGCGTCTTCACAGGTCTCTGTAAAAGATCCCTCAGACAGTTGTAGCTTATTCAGAACGCTGCAGCTGGAGTCCTCACTAAGACCAAGAAAGTAGAACATATCACTCCAGTTCTCAGATTGTTAAACAGAGGATTGACCAAAACTTTACTACTGGTTTACAAAGCACTGAATGGTTTAGGGCCAAAATACATCTTCGATCTCCTGCTGCATTATGAACCTTCCCAAGCTCTCAGGTCGTCTGGGATGGGTCTGCTTACCATCCCCAGGGTCAAAACTGAACATGGTGAAACAGCTTTTAGTTACTATGCTCCACATACCTGGAATTTAGAGGATCTGAAGTCTGCCCCAACTTAAAGCTCTTTTAAACTGAGGCTTAAAACTTTCTTTGTTGTAGCTTATAATTAGAATCTCCCGCACTGTAACTTCCACTTATCATATCTATTTTTCTGTGTGATTTTATTTTCTTATATATTATCTGAAATTTGATGTTTGATTTTTATAACTCTTTCTATGTAAAGCACCTTGAACTGCCTTGCGTTTGAGAAGTGCTATACAAATAAGCTTGCTTGATAGAGGTATACAAAATTATGAGGAGTATAGCTAGAGTAAATGCAAGTGGGCTTTTTCCACTGAGGTTGGATGGGACTACAACCAGAGGTCATGCACTAAGGGTGAAAGGTGAAAAGTTTAAGGGGAATATGAATGGAAATGTCTTCACTCAGAAGGTTGTGAGAGTGTGAATACATAAGTTTTGCATATGAACTCAATTTCAACATTTAAGAGAAGCTTGGGTAGGTAAATGGATAGTAGGGATATGGACAGCTATGGCCCTGGTGCAGGTCAGTGGGAGTGGGCAGTTTAAATAGTGGGGTGGGGGGAGGAGAGGAAATATAAGGATGGAGTTAAAAGGAAAGAGAGAATAAGGAAAGTTAAGAAAGACAACAGAATTAACGGGGCAGAAAGCTCAGGAAGGGATTGGAGAGTATGGCTAAGTGCAATAGGAATCGATGTGAAAGGTGAGGAGAGTAATGGATTAAAAGTATTATATATGAATGCACGAAGTACAAGAAGTAAAGTGGATGAGCTTGAGGCTCAGTCGGAATTGGCAAGTATGATGTTGTAGGAATAACAGAGACATGGCTGCAAGAGGACCAGGGCTGGGAAATGAATATTCAAGGGTATACGTTCTATCGAAAGGACAGACAGGTGGGCAGAGGGGCTGGGGTGGCTCTGCTGGTGAGGAATGAAATTCAGATCCTTGCAAGGGGGGGCATAGAATCAGGAGACGTAGAGTCAGTATGGATAGAACTGAAAAATTGTAAGGGCAAAAAGATTAATGGGAGTTATCTACAGGCCCCCAAACAGTAGACTGGATATAGGGTGCAAGTTGAATCAAGAGTTAAAATTGGCACGTCGCAAAGGTAATGCTACGGTTGTTATGGGGGATTTTAACATGCAGGTAGACTGGGAAAATCAGGTTGGTACTGGACCCCAAGAAAGGGAGTTTGTGGAGTCCCTCTGAGATGGATTCTTTGAGCAGCTTGTTCTGGAACCTACCAGGGAGAAGGCAATTCTGGATTTAGTGTTGTGTAATGAACTGAATTTGATAAGGGAACTCAAGGTAAAGGAGCCATTAGGAGGTAGTGACTGTAATATGATAAGTTTTAATCTACAATTTGAGAGGGAGAAGGGAAAGTCAGAAGTGTCAGTATTACAGTTGAACAAAGGGGACTATGGAGCCATGAGGGAGGAGCTGGCCAAAGTTGACTGGAAAGATACCCTAGCAGGGATGACAGTGGAACAACAATGGCAGGTATTTCTGGGAATAATACAGAAGGTGCAGGGTCAGTTCATTCCAAAGAGGAAGAAAGATTCTAAGGGGAGTAAGGGCTGACAAGGGAAGTCAAGGACAGTATAAAAATAAAAGAGAAGAAATATAACACAGCCAAGATGAGCGGGAAGCCAGAGGATTGGAAAACTTTCAAAGAGCAACAGAGGATAACTGAAAAGGCAATACGGGGAGAAAAGATGAGATACTAAGGTAAGCTAGCTAAGAATAGAAAGGAGGATAGTAAAAGCTTCTTTAGGTATGTGGAGAGGAAAAAATTAGTTAAGACCAAAGTTGGGCCCTTGAAGACAGAAACGGGTGAACTTATTATGGGGAACAAGGAAATGGCAGACAAGTTGAACAGGTACTTTGCATCTGTCTTCACTAGGGAAGACACAAACAATCTCCCAGATGTAATAGTGGCCGGAGGACCTAGGGTAACGGAGGAACTGAAGGGAGATTCACATTAGGCAGAAAATGGTGTTGGATAGACTGATGGGACTGAAGGCTGATAAATCCCCAGGGCCTGATGATCTGCATCCCAGGGTACTTAAGGAGGTGGCTCTAGAAATCGTGGATGCATTGGTAATCATTTCCAATGTTCTATAGATTCAGGATCAGTTCCTGAGGACTGGAGGGTAGCTAATGTTATCCCACTTTTTAAGAAAGGAGGGAGAGAGAAAACAGGGAATTATAGATCAGTTAGCTTGACATCAGTGGTGGGGAAGATGCTGGAGTCAATTTAAAAGGGTGAAATAGCGGCACATTTGGGTAGCAGTAACAGGATCGGTCCGAGTCAGCATGGATTTATGAAGGGGAAATCATGCTTGACTAATCTTCTGGAATTTTTTGAGGATGTAACTATGAAAATGGATAAGGGAGAGTCAGTGGATGTAGTATACCTGGACTTTCAGAAAGCCTTTGACAAGGTCCCACATCGGAGATTAGTGGGCAAAATTGGAGCACATGGTATTGGGGACAGGGTACTGACATGGATGGAAAATTGGTTGGCAGACAGGAAACAAAGAGTAGCAATTAACGGGTCCCTTTCAGAATGGCAGGTGGTGACTAGTGGGGTACCGCAAGGCTTGGTGCTGGGACCGCAGCTGTTTACAATATACATTAATGATTTAGATGAGGGAATTAAAAGTAACATTAGCAAATTTGCAGATGACACTACGCTGGGTGGCAGTGTGAAATGTGTGAAGGATGTTGTGATAATGCAGGATGACTTGGACAGTTTGGGTGAGTGGGCAGATGCATGGCAGATGCAGTTTAATGTGGATAAATGTAAGGTTATTCACTTTGGTGGCAAGAACAGGAAGGCAGATTACTATTTGAATGGTGTCAAGTTAGGAAAATGGGAAGTACAACAAGATCTAGGTGTCCTCGTTCATCAGTCACTGAAAGTAAGCATGCAGGTACAGCAGGCAGTGAAGAAAGCTAATGGCATGTTGGCCTTCTTAACAAGGGGAGCTGAGTATAGCAGCAAAGAGGTCCTTCTGCAGTTGTGCAGGGCCGTGGTGAGACCACACCAGGTGTGTACAGTTTTGGTCTCCAAATTTGAGGACTGACAGTCTTCCTATTGAGGGAGTGCAGCGTAGGTTCACGAGGTTAATTCCCGGGATGGCAGGACTGTCATACGTTGAAAGATTGGAGCGACTGGGCTTGTACACACTGGAATTTAGAAGGATGAGAGGGGATCTGATTGAAACATATAAGATTATTAAGGGATTGGACACGCTGCAGGCAGGGAACATGTTCACGATGTTGGGAGAGTCCAGAACCAGAGGCCACAATTTGACAATAATTTAGAACGGAGTTGAGGAAAAACTTTTTCACCCAGAGAGTTGTGGATCTGTGGAATGCTCTGCCTCGGAAGGCAGTGGGGGCCAATTCTCTGGATGCTTTCAAGAAAGAGTTAGATAGAGCTCTTAATGATAGCGGAGTCAAGGGACATGGGGAGAAGGCAAGAACAGGGTACTGATTGTGGATGATCAGCCATGATCACAGAGAATGGTGGTGCTGGCTCGAAGGGCCGAATGGCCTACTCTTGCACCTATTGTCATAAACCGTTACGCCATGGACTAGATGGGGTGAAGGGCCTGTTTCTGTGCTCTACTTCTTTATGACCCTATGACTGTCTAAATGCAACCACGTCACTGGAATCCAATGACCTGCCACCTGCTAGAGTATTGTAGCATAGAAATGGGCCTTTTGGCCCATCTAGTCTGTGCCAAATTGTTATTCTAGTCCTATTAACCTACACGACGACCATAATCCTCCATACCCTTCCCAGCCATTTACCTATCCAAACTTCTCTAAAATGTTGCAATCCAACCCACATCCACCACTTCCTCTCAGCTGATTTCACACTCTCACCAGCCTCTGAGTTCCTGCTTCCCCTTAAATATTTCACCTTTCACCTTAAACATATGAACTCTAGTTCCTAGTTTCACCCAAGCTCAGTGGAAAATGTCCACTTGCATTTTCCCTATCTATACCTCTCAGTACCTGTAAACTAAAGAGCTTACATCAAAGTTGCTGGTGAACGCAGCAGGCCAGGCAGCATCTATAGGAAGAGGTGCAGTCGACGTTTCAGGCCGAGACCCTTCGTCAGGACTAACTGAAGGAAGAGTGAGTAAGGGATTTGAAAGCTGGAGGGGGAGGGGGAGATGCAAAATGATAGGAGAAGACAGGAGGGGGAGGGATGGAGCCGAGAGCTGGACAGGTGATAGGCAGAAGGGGATACGAGAGGATCATGGGACAGGAGGTCCGGGAAGAAAGACGGGGGGGGGGTGACCCAGAGGATGGGCAAGAGGTATATTCAGAGGGACAGAGGGAGAAAAAGGAGAGTGAGAGAAAGAATGTGTGCATTAAAAAGAGTAAAAGATGGGGTACGAGGGGGAGGTGGGGCCTAGCGGAAGTTAGAGAAGTCAATGTTCATGCCATCAGGTTGGAGGCTACCCAGACGGAATATAAGGTGTTGTTCCTCCAACCTGAGTGTGGCTTCATCTTTACAGTAGAGGAGGCCGTGGATAGACATGTCAGAATGGGAATGGGATGTGGAATTAAAATGTGTGGCCACTGGGAGATCCTGCTTTCTCTGGCGGACAGAGCGTAGATGTTCAGCAAAGCGGTCTCCCAGTCTGCGTCGGGTCTCACCAATATATAAAAGGCCACATCGGGAGCACCGGACGCAGTATATCACCCCAGTCGACTCACAGGTGAAGTGATGCCTCACCTGGAAGGACTGTTTGGGGCCCTGAATGGTGGTAAGGGAGGAAGTGTAAGGGCATGTGTAGCACTTGTTCCGCTTACACGGATAAGTGCCAGGAGGGAGATCAGTGGGGAGGGATGGGGGGGACGAATGGACAAGGGAGTTGTGTAGGGAGCGATCCCTGCGGAATGCAGAGAGAGGCGGGGAGGGAAAGATATGCTTAGTGGTGGGATCCCGTTGGAGGTGGCGGAAGTTACGGAGAATAATATGTTGGACCCGGAGGCTGGTGGGGTGGTAGGTGAGGACCAGGGGAACCCTATTCCTAGTGGGGTGGTGGGAGGATGGAGTGAGAGCAGATGTACGTGAAATGGGGGAGATGCGTTTAAGAGCAGAGTTGATAGTGGAGGAAGGGAAGCCCCTTTCTTTAAAAAATGAAGACATCTCCCTCGTCCTAGAATGAAAAGCCTCATCCTGAGAGCAAATGCGGCGGAGACGGAGGAATTGCGAGAAGGGGATGGCGTTTTTGCAAGAGACAGGGTGAGAAGAGGAATAGTCCAGATAGTTGTGAGAGTCAGTAGGCTTATAGTAGACATCAGTGGATAAGCTGTCTCCAGAGACAGAGACAGAAAGATCTAGAAAGGGGAGGGAGGTGTCAGAAATGGACCAGGTAAACTTGAGGGCAGGGTGAAAGTTGGAGGCAAAGTTAATAAAGTTAACGAGTTCTGCATGCGTGCAGGAAGCAGCGCCAATGCAGTCGTCGATGTAGCGAAGGAAAAGTGGGGGACAGATACCAGAATAGGCACGGAACATAGATTGTTCCACAAACCCAACAAAAAGGCAGGCATAGCTAGGACCCATACGGGTGCCCATAGCTACACCTTTAGTTTGGAGGAAATGGGAGGAGCAAAAGGAGAAATTATTAAGAGTAAGGACTAATTCTGCTAGACGGAGCAGAGTGGTGGTAGAGGGGAACTGATTAGGTCTGGAATCCAAAAAGAAGCGTAGAGCTTTGAGACCTTCCTGATGGGGGATGGAAGTATATAGGGACTGGACATCCAAGGTGAAAATAAAGCGGTGGGGGCCAGGGAACTTAAAATCATCGAAAAGTTTAAGAGCGTGAGAAGTGTCACGAACATAGGTCGGAAGGGATTGAACAAGGGGTGATAAAACAGTGTCGAGGTATGCAGAAACGAGTTCGGTGGGGCAGGAGCAAGCTGAGACAATAGGTCGGCCAGGACAGGCAGGTTTGTGGATCTTGGGTAGGAGGTAGAAACGGGAAGTGCGGGGTGTGGGAACTATAAGGTTGGTAGCAGTGGATGGGAGATCCCCTGAGCGGATAAAGTCGTTGATAGTGTGGGAGACAATGGCCTGGTGCTCCTTAGTGGGGTCACGATCGAGGGGTAAATAAGAGGAGGTATCCGCGAGCTGTCGCTGTGCCTCGGCAAGGTAGAGGTCAGTACGCCAGACTACAACAGCACCCCCCTTATCAGCGGGTTTAATAATAATGTTAGGATTAGTGCGGAGGGAGCGGAGAGCAGAGCGTTCCGAAGGAGTGAGGTTGGAATGGGGACAAGGTGCGGTGAAGTCGAGACGGTTGATGTCCCGTCGGCAGTTGGCAATAAAGAGATCCAGAGCAGGCAGAAGACCAGAGCGGGGTGTCCATGAAGAAGAGGAGGGATGAAGACGGGAGAAGGGGTCATCGGTGGGGGTGGAAGAGTCCTTGCCGAAGAAGTAGGCTCGGAGACGGAGACGGCGGAAGAAAAGTTCCGCATCATGGCGAACACGGAACTCGCTGAGGTGTGGGCGAAGGGGGACAAAGAGCTTACTCACCCATATTCTAAGTCCTGAACCTGACCACAAAAGAAGTTTGTATAGATGGTGATGTACACCCTCAGAGCTTCAGTAGAATCGAGTGCAAAGGTACAAATGGATTGGGAAACAGCAAATTTGACTCCCTTGTTCAAGGGAGGAAGGAAGACAAAAGGTTGGAAATCAGAGACTATGTTGGAGAGAAAGGTTAGATTGATCATAGAGCAGTTAAGAACCCACCACTCTCTGTGAAAAAATCTATACTGTACTTCTCTTTTGAACTTTTCCCGCCCATTTTAAATAAGACCATAAGACAAAGGAGAAGCCGGCCATTCGGCCCATCGAGTCTGTTCTGCCATTATATCAAGAGCTGATCCATTTTCCCATTTAGTCCCACTTCCCCGCATTCTCACCATAACCTTTGATGCCCTGGCTACTCAGATACCTATCAATCTCTGCCTTAAATACACCCAATGACTTGGCCTCCACTGCCGCCCGTGGCAACAAATTCTATAGATTCACCACCCTCTGACTAAAAAAATTTCTTCACATCTCTGTTCTGAATGGGCGCCCTTCAATCCTTAAGTCATGCCCTCTCGTACTAGACTCCCCCATCATGGGAAACAACTTTGCCACATCCACTCTGTCCATGCCTTTCAACATTCAAAATGTTTCTGAGGTCCCCCTGCATTCTTCTAAACTCCAAGTAATACAGTCCAAGAGCGGACAAACGTTCCTCATATGTTAACCCTCTCATTCCCAGAATCATTCTAATGAATCTTCTCTGTACCCTCTCCAGCATCAGCACATCCTTTCTTAAATAAGGAGACCAAAACTGCCCACAGTACTCCAAGTGAGGTCTCACCAGCGCCTTATAGAGCCTCAACATCACATCCCTGCTCCTATACTCTATTCCTCTGGAAATGAATGCCAACATTGCATTCGCCTTCTTCACCACTGACTCAAACTGGAGGTTAACCTTAAGGGTATCCTGTACGAGGACTTCCAAGTCCCGCTACATCTCAGAACTTTGAATTCTTTCCCCATTTAAATAATAGTCTGCCCGTTTATTTCTTCCGCCAAAGTACATAACCATACACTTTCCAACATCGTATTTCATTTGCCGCCACTTTGCCCATTCTCCCAATCTATCAAGTCTCTCTGTTTCCTCAGCACTACCGGCCCCTCCACCTATCTTCGTATCATCAGCAAACTTAGCCACAAAGCCATCTGTTCCATAATCCAAATCGTTGATGTACAATGTAAAAAGAAGAGGCCCCAACACGGACCCCTGTGGAACACCACTGGTAACCAGCAGCCAACCAGAATAGGATCCCTTTATTCCCACTCTCTGTTTCCTGCCAATCAGCCAACGCTCTATCCACATTTGTAACTTTCCCATAATTCCATGGGCTCTTATCTTGTTAAGTAGCCGCATGTGTGGCACCTTGTCAAAGGCCTTCTGAAAATCGAAATATACAACACCCACTACATCTCCCTTGTCTAGCCTACTGGTAATTTCCTCAAAAAATTGTAATAGGTTTGTCAGGCAGGATTTTCCTTTAAGGAATCCATGCTGAGTTCCGCCCATCTTGTCATATGCCTCCAAGTACTCTGTTACCTCATCCTTGACAATTGACTCCAACAACTTCCCAACCACCGATGTCAAGCTAACAGGTCTATAATTTCCTTTTTGCTTCCTTGCCCCCTTCTTAAATAACGGACTGACATTTGCAATCTTCCAGTCCTCCGGAACCAGGCCAGAATTTATTGACTTTTGAAAGATCATTGCTAATGCCTCCGCAATCTCCACAGCTACTTCCTTCAGAACACGAGGGTGCATTCCATCTGGTCCAGGAGATTTATCGACCTTTAGCCTATTCAGCTTCCTGAGTACTTTCTCTGTCATAATTGTGACTGCGCACACTTCTCTTCCCTGTCACCCTTGAGTGTCTGGTATACTGCTGATGTCTTCCTCAGTGAAGACTGATGTAAAATACTCGTTCAGTTCCTCCGCCATCTCCTTATCTCCCATTATGATTTCTCCATCATCAATTTCTATCAGTCCTATATCTACTCTCACCTGTCTTTTACTGTTTATATACTTGAAAATGCTTTTAGTATCCTCTTTGATATTATTTGCTAGCTCCCTTTCATAGTTCATTTCCCTCTTAATGACCTTCTTAGTTTCCTTTTGTAAGCTTTTAAAAACTTCCCAATCCTCTGTCTTCCCACTAATTTTTGCTTCCTTGTATGCCCTCTCCTTTGCTTTAACTTTGGCTTTGACTTCCCTTGTCAGCCACGGTTACATCCTTATTCCATTCGAAAATTTCTTCTTTTTTGGAATAAATCTGTCTTGCACCTTCCTCACTTCTCGCATAAACTCCAGCCACTGCTGCTCTGCCATCCTTCCCACCAGTGTCCCTTTCCAGTCAATTTTGGCTAGTTCCTCTCTCATGCCACTATAATTTCCTTTACTCCACTGAAATACTGACACATCAGATTTCGGCTTCTCTTTTTCAAATTTCACAGTGAACTCAATCATGTTACGATCACTGTCTCCTAAGGGTTCCTTCACCTCGATCTCTCTAATCACCTCCGGTTCATTACACAATACCCAATCCAGTACAGCCAATCCCCTAGTGGGCTCAACAACAAGCTGTTCTAAAAAGCCATCACGCAGACATTCTACTAATTCTCTCTTGAGATCCAGTGCTGACCTGATTTTCCCAATCCACTCGCATGTTAAAATGAATGCCCTCTAGCATTTGAAATGTCAACAGTATAGCTCATTGGCTGTCTACTCTATCTTCCACCTATACCTACTGTATATTTTTCTACCCATAAGTCCCATTGACCGTCTTTTATTGGCGACTCAATTCTGAATTTAAACTGCAATGAAATGCTGAGCCCGCACACCTTCAGCTTGTGGATGAGCACCCATGAGGGACCTTGTGAAATGAAAATCCATGTAGACAACATCCAAATATCTACCATCACCTCCTCAAAAATCTCAATTAAGTTAGTACAACATTATTTGCCCGACACAAAGCCATGTTAACTGTACTTAATTAGGCTATGATTTTCCAAATGATCATAAATCCTATCCCTCAGAATCATCTCCAGTAACTTTCTGATCCATGAATAAATTAAGTAGCTAATAATAACATAATGCAAATGGTTTAGCAACACATACAAGATGCTGGAGGACCTCAGCAGGCCTGACAACTATGGAAAAGATTAAAGAGTCAACGTTTCATCAGGACTGGAAAAACAAAGACGAGAAGTCAGAGCAACAAGATGAGGGGAGGGGAAGAAGCAGCACAAGGTGATGGGTGAAACCAGGAAGGGGAGAGGGGTGAAGTAAAGTGCTGGGAAGTTGATTCCCAGTGAAAGAGATAAAGGGCTGGAGAAGGGAGAATCTGATAGGCCAGAAGGGGAAGGGGCAAGAGCACCAGAGGGAGGTGATGGGCACGTTAAGGGGATAAGGTGAAAGACAGAAATGAGAATGGGGGAATGGTGAAGTGGGAGGGGTGGGCAGTGGGAAAGAAGAATTATCAGAAATTGGAGAAATCAATGTCATGCCATCATGTTGGAGGCTACCCAGTTGGAATACAAGGTGCTGCTTGTCCAACTCAAGCATGGCCTCATCTCGGCAGTGGAGGCAGCTATGGACTGGCCTGTCATCATCACAGCATGCAAATAGTTAAATTCAGTCCCTTAAGTGGTATTTATCATTATATGGCAAATATTTTTATAACTGGAAAAATCATCGTGAATGTTTATAAAAGGACACAGATAAAAACACATGCTCCCTTAATATTCCTACAAAAAAGATGAAAGGAATATAAATGTTTATCATTGAACAATATGCAAAAGTCTCTGCCACAGGAAACAGTTGAGGCCAGTTCATTGGCTATATTTAAGAGGGAGTTAGATATGGCCCTTGTGGCTATGGGGGTCAGGGGGTATGGAGGGAAGGCTGGGGCAGGGTTCTGAGTTGGAGGATCAGCCATGATCATAATAAATGGCGGTGCAGGCTCGAAGGGCCGAATGGCCTACTCCTGTACCTATTTTCTATGTTTCTATGTTACTGAATCACTCTTAATTTCTACAACTGCCTTGAACCAAGCGGCATAGTGACAGACACGAACATGAAAGAAATGGGAGGGGGGTTATAAATCATGTGCAGGCAGAAAAGATTTAGCTTGTCCTCATGGCCAGCACAAATATTGTGGGCCTGCTCCCGTGCTGTACTGTATTATGTTCTAAGTCTTTAATGTAAACGTTCAATAAATTTGTGCACGAATTTTTAATGTCAGCATGCAAAAAGTTAATGCCCAAATTAAAATAAAGATAACGGTATGAGCTGTTAAATCTTCATTTAGAAATGACCAAATTTTGTTTTAAAACCTGTTTTAATCATTGCTATTTAGATTAATCGAGTTTACAAGAACCAACTGCTAATAAATCAGGGAATGCCATTTTCTCACTGTTACCATCAGGTAGGAGATACAGAAGCCTGAAGGCACACACTCAGCGATTCAGGAACAGCTTCTTCCCCTCTGCCATCCGATTCCTCAATGGACATTGACTCCATGAATACGACTTTTTTATTTTAAATACACAGCATTTCTGTTTTTCGCACAATTTTAATCTATTCAATATATGTATATTGTAATTAATTAAATTTATTTATTGTCATTTTTATTTTATTATTTTTTTCTTCTATATTATGTATAGCATTGAACTGCTGCTACTAAGTTAACAATTTAACCTCACATACCGGTAATAATAAACCTGATTATGATTGCATCACACACATGCATCCACTGCATGGTTAACTTTATACATGTGTGAAATATTATAACAAGCTGTCAAAAGACCAAGTATAAATGCTATTACTTATTCCTTTGAGTTGTATCACTTCCCTCACATTTTTCACAATGTTGTGTGGGCAGATGAATGGGAAGGGTTGTTGTTAACAACGGGTGTTTGCAATAAGCCTTGTTTCACCAGTAAATGCGTGGATTACCAAAAATATATTGGCCTGAGGGGGAGGCAGTACGCGCAAGTGAAATTATGCTTATAGAGCAGATTATGTCTGTGAAACTTATGTCTGCTTCACATGTATATACTTGTTTTGTTTTTTTCATTTTCTATGATTATCCAAGATCTCTTGTTTTGTGGAAAGTTTCGTTCTTAGTCAGCTTCATGTTCCCAGAAAGGATGGTTCCCGATTACCTCGACAATCCCGAACTAAAGGGAGGTATTTTCTGTCCTGTTTGCCTAATGTCTTACTTGGCCGAAGAATTGAGCAGGGGGCAGAGATTCAGATTTCTGGATAATTGAGACATCTTCTGGGGCAGGTGGGACCTGTACGAAAGGGGCATAGAAACATAGAAAATAGGTGCAGGAGTAGGCCATTCGGCCCTTCGAGCCTGCACTGCCATTCAGTATGATCATGGCTGATCATCCAACTCAGAACCCTGTACCTGCCTTCTCTCCATACCCCCTGATCCCTTTAGCCACAAGGGCCATATCTAACTCCCTCTTAAATATAGCCAATGAACTGGCCTCAACTGTTTCCTGTGGCAGAGAATTCCACAGATTCACCAGACGGGTTGCACTTGAAGTCAAGGGGGACCAATATTCTTGCGGGCAGATTTACCAGAGCTATTGGAAGTGGTTTAAACTAATGATAAACTAATATGGCGTGGGGAGGGGTGTAGGAACCAGTAAGACAGAGCTGAGGATGACCCAGCAGGTTTACAAGTAGATGATAGATGTAACATGAGTGTAATGAAGGACAAGCTAATGATTGAGTACAAATGCAGACAGAGCAGAGAGTTAAATTGTACCACAGAGGCAAAATTCAAAAGGGCAAAAAATGCAGGACTGAAGGTGCTGTATTTAAATGCATGTAGCATTCAGAATAAGATGGATGGAGTTTTGGCATAATTAAGAGATTGGTCGGTATGATGTTGTGGGCATCACTGAGTTGTGGCTGAAAGAAGGCCATAGTTGGGAACTAAATGACAAAGCTTATACTTTGCATCCAAAGGACAGGTAGGAAGGCACAGACAGTAGTGTGGTTCTATTGATAACAGACAGAATTACATCTTTAGGAAGAGGTGACATAGGGTCAGAGAATGTCGAATCTTTGTGGGTGGAATTAAGAAACTGCAAAAAACCTCCAAATAGTAGCCAAGATGTGGTGTTGAGATTGAAAGGGAACAAGAAAAGGCAGGTAATAAGACCATAGACCATTAGACACTGGAGCAGAATCTGGCCCATCGAGTCTGCTTCACCATTCATTCTTTTTTCTCCTCCTAAACCTCAGTTCCCACCCTTCTCCCTGGAACCTTTGATGCCAAGTCCAATCAAGAACCTATCATCTCTGCCTTAAATACACCCAACAACCTGGCCTCCACAGCTGCATGTGGCAACAAATTCCACAAATTCACCAACTTTTAGCTAAAGAAATTTCTCAGCATTTGTTTTGAAAGGCCACCCCTCTATCCTGAGGCTGTGCCCTCTTGTCTTAGACTCTCCCACCGTGGGAAATATCCTTTCCGTGTCTATCCTGCCTAAGCCTTTCAACATTCAAAAGGTTTCAATGAGACCCCCCCCCCATCCTTCTGAATTCCAGCAAGTACTGACCCAGAGCCATCAAACGTTTCTCATGTGATAACTCTTTCACCCCTGGAATCAGCCTTGTGAACCTCCTCTGGATCCTCTCCAATGCCAGCACATCTTTTCTAAGATGAGGGGCCCAAAACAATTCACAATACTCAAGGTGAGGCCTCACCAGTGCCTGATAAAGCCTCAGCATCACCTCCTTGCTCTTGTATTCCAGACCTCTTGAAATAATAAAGGTAATGACAGAATTTAAATGGGGAACTTCAATATCCAAGGGGATTGGGAAAATCAGGTTGATATCGGATCATAAGAGAGGGAATTGTTGAAGGCCTACAAGCTGGCTTTGTGCCTGAGCCTACTTGGGGAAAGGCAATCTTAGACTGGGTTTTGTGCAATAACCCAGATCTTACTAGTCAGCTTAATGCAAAGGAACCCTGAAGGGGTAGTGATCACAGTATGATTGAATTCATACTGCAATTTGAGAGGAAGAAGCATAGCTCACATGTATCTATATTGCAATAGAATAAAGGGACTTACAGAGGTATGATAGAGGAGCTTGCCCAGGTGGATTGCAGGATACTGATGGGGATGACCACAGAGCAGATGACTGAAGTTTCTGGGAATAACTCAAGGCACAAGATACACATGTCCCACAGAAGTAGTTCTCAAATGACAGGGGTAGGCAACCATGGCTGACAAGGGAAGTCTGCATAAAAGCAAAGGAAAGGACATATAAGGTAGCAAAAACGTGTGGGAAGTTCGATGATTGGAAAGCTTTTAAAATCCAACTAAAGGCAACTAAAAAGCCATTAGAAGGGAAAAGATGAAATATGAGGGCAAACTAGCCAATAATATAAAGCAGGATAGTAAATGTTTTTTCAGTTATATAAACAGTAAAAGGGAGGTGACAGTTGATATTCAACTACTGGAAAATGATGCTGGTGAGGTGGTAATGGGAGACAACGAAATGGCAGATGAACTTAATGGGTACTTTGCACCTGTCTTCACTGTGGAAGATACTAGCAGTGTGCCAAAAGTCCATAAGTGTCAGGGAGCATAAGTGATTGCTATTACAAAGGAAGTAGTGCTAGCCAAACTCGTCTTCAGGCGGATAAAGTCACCTGGACCAGATGGACTACATCCCAGAGTCCTGAGAGAGGTTGCTGAAGATATAATGGGTGCATTGGTCATGATCTTTCAAGAATCACTTGATTCTGGCATGGTCCCAGAGGACTGGAAGATTCCAAATATCACTCCACTCTTTAAAAAGGTGGGGGGGGAGATGAGGCAAAAAAAAGGAAATTATAGGCCAGTGAGCCTAACCTCAGTGGTTAGGAAAGTGTTGGGAGTTTATTATTAAGGATGAGGTTTCGGGGTATTTGGAACTAATGATAAAGTAAGTCAAAGTCAGCATGGTTTCTGTAAACAGAAATCTTGCCTGACAAATCTATTAGAGTTCATCAAGGAAGTAACAAGCAGAATGAACAAGGGAGAGGCAATGGATGTCATTTACTTGGATTTTCAGAAGACATTTGATAAGGGGCACACACGAGGCTGCTGAGCAAGATAAAATCCTGTGGCGTTACAGGAAAGATACAGGCATGGATAGAGGAATGGCTGACAGGTGGGAGGCTGTGTGGGAATAAAGGTGGCCTTTTCTAGTTGGCTGCCAGTGACTAGTGGTGTTCCTCAGGGGTCATTATAGGGACTGCTACTCACATTGTTTGTCAATGATTTGGATAATGGAATTAATGGGTTTGTGGCAAAGTATGCGGATGATACAAAGATAAGTGGAGGGATAGGTAATGCTGAGGAAGCAATGCAATTGCAGAAGGATTTAGATAGATTGGAAGAACAGGCAAAAAAGAGGGCGATGGTATACAGTGTTGGGAAATGTATGCTAATGCATTTTGGCAAAAGGAACATAGTGCTGATCATTATCTAAAGTCGCGCCGCCTTTCTCTAGGAGGGGAGGTGAAGATGGCAACGCAGCGCACGCAGCCGCTCCAAAATGATATCGTATTTGTAAGTAGGATGCTGTGCACAATCCTGATTTGATGGAGACAGATGTCAGAAGCACGGAGGAACATCTGGAGAAACTTCTGAAATGCCCACTTCGCTGCCGCTGCTACTATGCGATCGAGAATCTCCGGAGGGGAAGGCCCCAAATCCTCGGCTTTACCTATTGCCTGTTGCCAGGGCCGGGGTCGAAGCACTTGGCAGAGATGGTGCTCGGTGTCGAAGGGTTGGTTGGAGGCTCAAAGTTTTCGAACGGACTCGAGAGTTGGCTGTGGTCAGGTGCTGCATCGGCAAGTTTGCAGCGCATTGGATACTGTTAGGGGAGATGATTTAACTGGGACAAGCTGCAGCAGTCAGATCTCTGGCACTGAGTCCGGTTCTGCAGTGCAGAAGGGAGGGGGGAAAAGAGGAGAGCGGTAGTGATAGGGGACTCAATAGTTAGAGGTACAGATAGGAGGTTCTGTGGTCGTGACAGAGAATCCAGGATGGTTTGTTGCCTCCCAGGTGCCAGGGTCAAGGATGTCTCTGATCACTTGCATGACATTCTGAAGTGGAAGGGTGATCAGCCAGATGTCATGGTGCACATCGGTACCAATGACATAGCAAGGAAGAGTGAGGTGGTCCTGGAGAGTGAGTATAGAGAGCTTGGTAGGAAGTTGAAAAGCAGGACCTCGAAGGTGGTAATCTCAGGATTGCCACCTGTGCTACGTGCCAGTGAGGGTAAGAATAGGATGCTCTGGAGGATAAACAAGTGGCTGAGGAACTGGTGAAGGGGCAGGGTTTCAGATTTCAGGATCATTCGGACCTCTTCTGGAGCAGGTGGGACCTGTACAAGAGAGACGGGTTACACTTGAACTACAAGGGGACCAATATCCTTTCAGGGAGGTTTGTTAGTGCTATTGGGGAGGCTTTAAACTAGATTTGCAGGGGGATGGGAACCAGAGTGCCAGAGCTGACAGTGGGGCTGGGGTGAAAATAAATGATGTTAAAAGTTCAAGCAAAGCTGCAAATAGAAAGGTTGTGAGTGGTGGTAAAAATCTTGAGGTGTATATATTTCAATGTTAGGGGTATTGTGGGGAAGGCGGATGAGTTGAGGGCGTGGATTGACATGTGGAATTATGACGTTATAGCAATTAGTGAAACTTGACTACAGGAGGGGCAGGACTGGCAGCTTAATATTCCAGGGTTCCCATGTTTCAGATGTGATAGAGGCAGAGGAATGAAAGGTGGGGGGGGGGGTGGGCTAGCATTGCTTGTCAGGGAAAACGTTACAGCAGTGCTCAGGCAGGACAGATTAGAGGGCTTGTCTACTGAATCCTTATGGGTGGAGCTGAGAAACAGGAAAGGTATGGCCACATCAGTGGGGTTGTATTACAGACCACCCAATAGTCAGCGAGAATTGGAGGAGCAAATCTGCAGAGAGATGGCAGGCAACTGCAGGAAACGTAAAGTTGTGGTGGTAGGGGATTTTAATTTTCCACATATTGATTGGGGCTCCCATATTGTTAGGGGTCTAGATGGGTTTGAGTTTGTAAAATGTGTTCAGGGAAGTTTTCTAAATCAACATATAAAGGTACCAACTAGAGTGGATATTAGATCTATTAGGAAACTAGTTAGGACAAGTGACGGAAGTGTGTGTAGGGGAGCACGTTGGTTCCAGTAATCATAACACCATTAGTTTCAACTTGATCATGGATAAAGATAGATCTGGTCCAAGGGTTGAGGTTCTGAACTGGAAGGCGGCCAAATTTGAAGAAATGAGAACGGATCTGAAAAGCGTGGATTGGGACAGGTTGTTCTCTGGCAAGGATGTGATCGGTAAGAGGGAAGCCTTCAAAGGAGAAATTTTGAGAGTGCAGAATTTGTATGTTCCTGTCAGGATTAAAGGCAAAGTGAATAGGAATAAGGAACCTTGGCTCTCAAGGGATATTGCAACTCTGATAAAGAAGAAGAGAGAGTTGTATGACACGTATAGGAAACAGGGAGTAAATAAGGTACTTGAGGAGTATAAAAAGCGCAAGAAAATATTTAAGGTAATCAGGAGGGCTAAAAGACATGAGATTGCCTTGGCAGTCAAAGTGAAGGATAATCCAAAGAGCTTTTACAGGTATATTAAGAGTAAATGGATTCTAAGGGATAAAATTGATCCTCTTGAAGATCAGAGTGGTCGGCTATGTGCAGAACCAAAAGAAATGGGGGAGATCTTAAATGGCTTTTTTGCGTTTGTATTTACTAAGGCAACTGGCATGAAGTCTATGGAATTAAGGGAAACAAGTAGTGAGATCATGGAAACTGTACAGATTGCAAAGGAGGAGGTGCTTGCTATATTGAAGCAAATTAAAGTGGATAAATCCCCAGGACCTGACAGGGTATTCCCTCGGACCTTGAAGAAGACTAGTGTTGAAATTGCAGGTGCCCTGGCAGAAATATTTAAAATGCCAGTGTCTACGGGTGAGGTGCCAGAGGATTGGAGAATGGCTCATGTTGTTCCGTTGTTTAAAAAAGGATCGAAAAGTAATCCGGGAAATTATAGGCCAGTAAGTTTGATGTCGGTAGTGGGTAAGTTATTGGAGGGAGTACTAAGAGACAGAATCTACAAGCATTTGGATAGACAGGGACTTATTAGGGAGAGTCAACATGGCTTTGTGCGTGGTAGGTCATGTTTGACCAATCTATTGGAGTTTTTCAAGGAAGTTACCAGGAAAGTGGATGAAGGGAAGGCAGTGGATGTTGTGACTTCAGTAAGGCCTTTGATAAGGTCCCACATGGGAGGTTAGTTCAGAAAATTCAGTCGCTAGGTATACATGGAGAGGTGGTAAATTGGATTAGACATTGGCTCAATGGAAGAAGCCAAAGAGTGGTAGTAGAGGATTGCTTCTCAGAGTGGAGGCCTGTGACTAGTGGTGTGCCACAGGGATCAGTGCTGGGTCCATTGTTATTTGTTATCTGTATCAATGATCTGGATGATAATGTGGTAAATTGGATCAGCAAATTTGCCGATGATACAAAGATTGGAAGCGTAGTGGACAGTGAGGAAGGTTTTCAAAGCTTGCAGAGGGATTTGGACCAGCTGGAAAAATGGGCTGAAAATGGCAGATGGAATTTAATACAGACAAGTGTGAGGTATTGCACTTTGGAAGGACAAACCAAGGTAGAACATACAGGGTTAATGGTAAGGCACTGAGGAGTGCACTAGAACAGAGGGATCTGGGAATACAGATATAAAATTCCCTAAAAGTGGTGTCACAGGTAGATAGGGTCGTAAAGAGAGCTTTTGGTACATTGGCCTTTATTAATCAAAGTATTGAGTATAAGAGCTGGAATGTTCTGATGAGGTTGTATAAGGCATTGGTGAGGCCGAATCTCGAGTATTGTGTTCAGTTTTGGTCACCAAATTACAGGAAGGATATTAATAAGGTTGAAAGAGTGCAGAGAAGGTTTACAAGGATGTTGCCAGGACTTGAGAAACTCAGTTACAGAGAAAGGTTGAATAGGTTAGGACTTTATTCCCTGGAGCGTAGAAGAATGAGGGGAGATTTGATAGAGGTATATAAAATTATGATGGGTATAGATAGAGTGAATGCAAGCAGGCTTTTTCCACTGAGGCAAGGGGAAAAAAAAAAAGAGGACATGGGTTAAGGGTGAGGGGGGAAAAGTTTAAAGGGAACATTGGGGGGGGCTTCTGCACACAGAGTCTGCTAGGGGTGTGGAATGAGCTGCCAGACAAGGTGGTAAATGCGGGTTCTTTTTTAACATTTGAGAATAAATTGCACAGATACATGGATGGGAGGTGTATGGAGGGATATGGTCCATGTGCAGGTCAGTGGGACTAGGCAGAAATGGTTCGGCACAGCCAAGAAGCGCCAAAAGGCCTGTTTCTGTGCTGTAGTTTTTCTATGGTTTCTATGGAAGCTCATGGCAGGGACAGTTTTTCTTCATTCTACTGTCTGCGTGAGATGCTGGGACTTTGAGAGACTTTGAGACTTTTTTTTTACCGTGCCCATGGTCTGTTCTTCTATCAAAATTACAGTATTGCTTTGCACTGTTGTAACTATGTGTTATAATTTTGTGGTTTGTCAGTTTTTTTTAGTCTTGGTCTGTCCTGTGTTTCTGTGATATCATTCTGGAGGAACATTGTATCATTTCTTAATGCATGCATTACTAAATGACAATAAAAGAGGACTGCGTGTCCTCAATCTAAAGTGACAAGGTTCAAACATCAGAGATGCAGAGGGACTGAGAAGCCCTTGTGCAAGAATCCCAGAAGGTTAATTTACACATGCAGTCTGTGATAATGAACATAGAAATCCACAGCACATTACAGGCCCTTGGGCCCACAACATTGTGCCAACCACATAATCTACTCCAGAAACTGCCTAGAATTACCTTACCACATAACCCTCTATTTTTCTTAGCTTTGTGTACCTATCTAAGAGTCTCTCAAAAGATCTATTGTATCTGCCTCCGTCACTGGCAGTATATTCCACACACCCAATGCATTGTGTGAATAACTTACCCGACATCCCCTTGGTACCAATTTCCAAGCACCTTAAAACTACGCCCCCTCATGTTAGCCATTTCAGCCCTGGATAAAAGCCTCTGGCTATCCACACAATCAATTCCCCTCATCATCTTATACACCTCTATCAGGTCACCTCTCATCCTCCATCGCTCCAAGGAGAAAAGGCCAAGTTCACTCAACCTATTCTCATAAGGCACGTCATCCAATCCAGACAACATCCTGGTAAATCTCCTCTGCACTCTCTCTATAATATCCACATCCTTGAGGTGACCAGAACTGAACACAGTACACCAAGTAGGGTATGACCAAGGTCTGATATAGCTGTAACATTACCTCACGGCTCTTGAACTCAATCCCACAGTTGATGAATGCCAACACACCATACGCCTTCTGAACAATATTGTCAACCTGCACAGCAGCTTTGAGTGACCCATGAACACAGACCCCAAGATCTCTCAGATCCTCCACACTGCCAAGAGCCTTACCATTAATATTATATTCTGTCTTCAAATTTGACCTACCAAAATGAACCACTTCACACTTATCTGGGTTGAAGTCCATCTGCCACTTCAGGCCAGTTCCGCATCCTAGTGATGTCAAGTCAAGTCAAATTTATTTATATAGCACTTTTAAAAACAACCCACGTTGACCAAAGTGCTGTACAGATCAGAGCAGATAACTAAAATCACAAATACAAGAAACACAGACATAACCAACAAGGCAAACAGCTTATAGGCACAAAAGAAACAACACAAGGGCCTAGGCACAAGCCAAAAATCAGCCACATCAGTGATGTCTCGCTGTAATCTCTGACAACCCTCCCGACCATCCACAACAGCCCCAACGTTTGTGTCATCAGCAAACTTACTAAACCACCCTTCTACTTCATCCAGGTCATTTATAAAAAAATTGCAAAGAGGAAGGGTCCTGGAGCAGATCCCTACATGAACACCACTGGTCACCGACCTCAATGCAGAATATGGACCATCTACAACCACCCTTTGCCTTCTGTGGGCAAGCCAATTCTGGATCCACAAATCAAGGTCTCCATGGATCCCATGCCTCTTTACTTTCTGAATGAGCCTTGCATGGGGAACCTTATCAAATAACCAACTGAAATCCATATACACTACATCCACTGCTCTACACCTTCATCAATGCATTTTGTTACATCCTCAAAGAATTCAATCAGGCTCATAAGGCATGACCTGCCCTTGACAAAGCCATGCTGATGATCCCTAATCAGATTCTCTCTCCCCAAATGCTCATAATCCTGCCTCTCAGGATCTTTCCTTCTCCAACAACTTGACCCTCACAGGAGTAAGACTCACTGGTCTATAATTTCCTGGGTTATGTCTACTCCCTTTCTTGAACAAGGAAACAACATTTGCAACCCTCCAATCCTCCGATACTTCTTCCATCCCTATTGATGATCATGGCCAGAAGCTCAGCAATCTCCTCCCTTGCTTCCCACAGTAGCCTGGGGTACATCTCATCCAGTCCCAGTGACTTAGCTAACAATGCTTTTCAAAAGCTCCAGTACATCCTCTTTCTTAATGTCTATATGCTCAAACGTTTCAGTCCACTGTAAGTCATGCCCACAATTGCCAAGGTCCTTTTCCCTGGTGAATACTGAAGCAAAGTTTTCATTAAGTACCTCCGCAACCTCTTCCGACTCCATGCACACGATTCCACTACCGCACCTGATTGGTCCTAATCTCACACGGCTCGTCCTTTTGCTCTTCACATACTTGTAGAATGCCTTAACCTAGCTCACCAAGGCTTTCTCATGGTCCCTTCCAGCTCTCCTAATTCCATTCTTCAACTCCTTCCTGGCAACCTTGTAATTTTCTAGAACTCTATCAGTACCTAGTTACTTGAACCTTTCGTAAGCTTTTCTTTTCTTAACTAGATTTTTCACACCCTTTGCACATCATGGTTCTTTTACCCTGCTATCCTTTCCCTGCCTCAATGGAACATAGCTGTGCAGAGCACCAGGTAAATGTTCCCTGAACATTAGCTACATTTCTACCATGCTTTTTCCCAAGCTCCTGCTTAATAGCATCATATTTCCCCCTACCCCAATTAACTGTTTTCCAAAACTGTTTGTTCCTATCCCCCTCCAGCACTATGGTAAAGGAGATAAGAGTTGTGATCACTACCTCCAAAATGCTCTCCCATGGAGAGATCTGACACCTGACCAGGTGAAGCCAAGTGCAAAGTTGGCATTTATTTCAAGGGGAATAGAATATAAAAGCAAGGAGATGATGCTGTGCCTTTATAAGACACTAGTCAGGCTGCACTTGTATCAATAGTTTTGGGCACTGTATCTCAGAAAGGATGTGCTGTCAATGGAGAGAGTCCAGATTAGGTTCAAGAGAATGATTCCGGGAATGAAGAGGTTAACATACGAGGGGTGTTTGGCAGCTTTGGGCTTGTACTCACTGGAATTTAGAACAATGCGTGGGGACCTCATTGAAATCTTCTGAATGTTAAAAGGATTAGATAGGTTGGATGTGGAGAGGATGTTTCCTATGGTGAGGATGTCCAGAACTAGAGAGCAGAGCCTCAAAATTGAGGGGTGACCTTTCAGAACAGAAGGAGGAATTTTTTTTTAGCCAGAGAGTAGTGAATTTGTGGAATGCTCTGCCACAGACTCCAGTGGAGGCCAAGTCCGTAGGCATATTTAAGGCGGAAATTGATCATTCCCTGATCAGTCAGGGCATCAAAGGATATGATGAGAAGACAGGTGTATGGTGTTGAGTGGGATTTGGAATCAGCCATGATGAAATGGCGGAGCAGACTTGATGGGCTGAATGGCATAGTTCTGCTATGTGTTATTGTCACCCATTGCTTTACCTTCATCAATTACCTTTGTCACCTCCTCAAAAAAAAACTATCAAGTTTGTAAGCCGTGACCTGTCCCGCACAAACCCATGTTGCCTGTTCCCTAATTAGGCCATGCTTTTCCAAATACTCATAAATTCTATCACTAAGAATTCTCTCCAATACATCACCCTACCACTGGCACGTGACTTTCCAGTCTGTAATTTAAGGTTTATTCTCACTTACCTTCTTTAACAATGGAACAAAATTATTTGCCGGTCCTCTGGGACCTTGCCTGTGGCTTGAGAAGAGACAAAGATTTTGGTCAAGGCCAAATAATCTTACCTCTTGCCTCTCTCAATAACCTGGGGTGTACCCCATCAAGAGGACCAACACCACCACCATCTTTACCTGAAAAGCCATAGCATATTCGCATATTCCAGACTGAACTCAATATCCTACATGCCCTATTCCTTGGTGAATACTGACACAAAGTATTCACTTAGAATCTCACCCACATCTTGTGCTCCAAACATGCTCTCTCTTTTAATCTTGAGTGGAATGTTCCTACCCTCTGCCGAATTATCCTCTTGTTCCTTGCCTGCTCCTCAAAACTCTCAATTAGGTTTGTAACCAGCCACATATAATCCTTCGTAAGCCAATTCTTTTTTCTTGCAAATGTCAGTAAACTACATGCCTAAGAGTTGTCACCAATAGCTTCCCTCCACTGGTGTGTGCCCCGATTATTCCCATTTCTCTCCAACAAAGAATCAACATTGTCTACTCTCCAGTCCTCCTGCATCTCACCGGGGTGAAAGAAGATACAAAGATCTTCATCAGGGCCCCAGCAATCTCTTGCCCCTCTCAATAACATCCAATAGATCCCATCAGGCCCCGGGAATTTATTCACCTTAATGTTCTTTAACAGACCCATTGCCACTTCTTTCTCGATCTCATCATGCCCTAAAGTATTAGGATACACAACACTGATCTCATTTTCTTCTGATGCACTCCTTGGTGAATATCGATGCAAAGCACTCGGTTGGGATCTCACCCACATCCTCTGGCTCCAGGCATAAATTATTTATGTGACGCACGAGTGATCCTACATCGAAAAACAACACACTGCAGCTTCGAACCCAAAAGTTATTAAAAATAATTCTTCTATTTTAAAAGTGAAGATAAAACTCACAAATGACAATATCCTGTCACTGGCAATTAGTCATGCTATTATTCATGGAAGAACATCATATCTTGCACTACACTTGACATAGATACTAAAACAGACTCAATCTCTTTCCTGCATACCAAATATTATCTATACATCGGATATAATGTCTTGACAGTAATTATACATCCACTGTTTTGTAAACATTTTCAAAAATTATTACTATTGAAAGATTGAGTTCTAGAATGTCATTCTGATTCTCCCCTCTTTCGTCACTACTCAGTATACTTTCCTTAAAAAAAAACAACCTGGAGTTTGGACCAAAAAGAAAACTATTCAAACAATGACCACCACTTATGTTTTTGTAATGTAATAAAACATGGCATCTACTTAAAGATCATAAAGACTCCATCCAAATGTTATTTATCAGGTTATATCTCATTGCAGAACTGAACATATGAAACCATCCATGATCCAACTTTGCAGTTTAACAAATAATTATAAGCTTGCATTTTATGCAAGTTTGATATACCTCTAGCATAATTCTGGAAATCTCTGGAAGCTTCTTTGTTCTGAATTAAATGAATAAGTGCTTTCTCGTTGGTTAACTTGTTACTGCAGTATTTGAATGAGTACTTTCTAATTGGCTGGCTCTTATCTACTTCGTTCCTCGGCTCATTGTGCTTGCTGTTGCTTCATAATTCCATTCGTATTTAATCATACAGATGAACCGTGCCTGTAAATGCAGGAGATCTATAGGACTGGTGAAGTCAGGTCCACTTAAGCTTTTGGTCAATCATGACCACAAATGATGATAGTATCTTGGTGATGACAGAAGCATTAAATCTTGTTGTTGAAATTTTACAAACTTATTAGTTTAAGAGCAAGTTCCTCTTAATAAATAGCGCTTCTTCAAAAACTCTTACCAAAATTATTCATCTATTCCACTGCTGGTTGTACAATTACTTATGTTCATTTACGTAACAAAACTGCTGCTTTTATGATCATGAAGTACTGTAAAACCCTATACGTAATCATGTTCAAGATTGTTTAATGTCATTTCCAGTTCACAAGTGTAAAGAACAAAATAATTGTTACTCTGGGTCCGATGCAGCAAAAGAAATAATAAGATAAACTACACAATAATAAAAAAAACACAAATATAAATAGATAAGATAGCCCACATATACAAATTGATTGTCTGTTCATAAAGTAATACCAAATACAGGAATATCTATACATAAGGTGACTGACAGGAAATGATAAAGTAGTGGTGGTTGGAGGTGTGGGGGGGGGGTTAGTGGGTGGAAATGTTGATCAGCCTTACTGCTTGGGGAAAGTAACTGTTGTCAATATATCCTTGATAGCAAGTAGGCTGGTGTCAGTAATGCGTTGGGCAGTTTTGACTACCTGTTGTGAAGCCTTCCTTTCCGCTGCAGTGCAGCTTCCATACCAAGCAGTGATGCAGCTTGATAGGTTGCTCTTTAGAACATGGAAATCTACAGCACATTACAGGCCCTTTGGCCCACAATGTTGTGCCGACCATGTAACCGACTCTAGAAACTGCCTAGAATTTCTCTTGTGCATAGACCTCAATTTTTCTAAGTTCCATGTACCTATCCAAGAGGCTCTTAAAAGACCCTACAGTAGCCGCTTCCACCACTGCCACCAGCAGTGCATTCCACGCACCCACCACTCTGTGAAAAACTTAACCCTGACATCCTCTCAGTACCCATTTCCAAGCACCTTAAAACTACGCCCCCTCGTGTTAGCCATTCCAACCCTGGGAAAAAGCTCTAGCTATCCACACAATCAATGCCCCTCATCACCTTATACAACTGTATCAGGTCACCTCTCATCCTCTGTCGCTCCAAGGAGAAAAGGCCAAGTTCACTTAATTTATTCTCATAAGGTATGCCCTCCAATCCAGGCAACATCCTTGTAAAAGCTCATAAATCCTGCCTCTCAGGATCTTCTCCAAAAACTTGCCCACCACTGTAGTCAGACACACTGGTCTATAATTTCCTGGGTTATCTCTTCTCCCTTTCTTGAACAAGGGAACATTTGCAACCCTGCAATCCTCAGGTACTTCTACCATCCCTATTGATGACATGAAGATCATCGCCAGAGGCTCAGGAATCTCCTCCCTCGCTTCCCAGCAGCCTGGAGTACATCTCAACCGGTCCCTATAACTTATCTAACTTAACGCTTTTCAAAAGCTCCAGCACATCCTCTTTCTTAATGTCTATAAGCTGAAGCATTTCAGTCCACTGTAAGTCATCCCCACAATTGCCAAGGTCTTTTTCCCTGGTGAATACTGAACCAAAGTAGTAAGTACCTCCACTACCTCCTCTGACTCCATGCACACATTTCCACTAATGCACCTGATTGGTCCTATTCTCACATGATTCATCCTCTTGCTCTTCACAGATTTGTAGAATGCCTTGGGGTTTTCCTTAATCCTGTCCGCCAAGGCCTTCTCATGGCCCATTCTGGCTCTCCTAATTCCATTTTTAAGCTCCTTCCTAGCAACCTTGTAATTTTCTCGAGCTCTAACAGTACCTAGTTTCTTGAACCTTTCGCAAGCTTTTCTTTTCTTAACTAGATTTCCTACATCCTTTGTTCACCATGGTTCTTTAACCCGACTAACCTTTCCCTGCCTCAGTGGAACATACCCATGCAGAACTCCATGCAAATGTTCCCTGAACATTTACCACATTTCTGCTGTGCATTTCCCTGAGAACATCTGCTCCCAAGTTCCTGCCTGATAGCATCACATTTCCCTCTGCACCAATTAAATATTTTCCCAAATTGTCTGCTCCTATCCCTCTCCAGCATTATGGTGAAGGAGATAGAGTTGTGGTCACCTCCAAAATGCTCTCCCACCGAGAAATCTGACACCTGACCAGGTTCATTTCCCACTACCAGATCAAGTACAGCCTCTCCTCTAGTTGGCTTATCTACCTTCCTGAACACACTTAACAAACTTCATCCCATCTAAACCCCCTGCGCTAAGGAGATGCCAATCAATATTAGGAAAGTTAAGATCTCCCATCACAACCACTTTATTATTATTATTGCACCATTCCAGAATCTGCCTCCCCATCTGCTCCTGAATATGGGGGGGGGGGTTCTATAAGTAACACTCAGTGGAGTTATTGCCCCTTTCTGTTTCATAGAACATAGAATAGTACATTACAGGCCCGTCAGCCCACAATGTTGTGCTGACCCTCAAACCCTGCCTCCCATATAAGCCCCCACCTTAGATTCCTCCATATACCTGTCTAGTAGTCTCTTAAACTTCACTAGTGTTTCTGATCTTCATCCACACTAACTCAGTAGACCATCCCTCCATGACTTCCTCCTTTTCTGCAACCATGACAATATCCCTAATTAGCCACCCATCTCTTTTGCCTCCCTCTGTTCTTTTTGAAACATCTGAAGTCTGGCATACTCAGCAGCCATTCCTGCCTGAGACATCCAAGTGTCTGTAATGGCCACAATGTCGAAGTATCGATCCATGCTCGAAGTTTATCCGCCTTGTTTATGATACTTGCATTAAAATAGACACATCTCAAACCATCAGGATGAGTGCATCTTTGCTCTAACATCTGCCCATCCTTCCTCACAAACTCCCTATAAGCTGTCTCGACATGCTCCAACCTCCCCATCCTCTGCCTCTTTCCTTCAGTTCCCAACCCCCTGCAAATCTAGTTTAAACCTCCCTGCCAGGATATTAGTCCCCCTCAGATTCAAGTGCAACCCGTCCTTTTTGTACAGGTCAAACCTGCCCCAGAAGTGGTCTCAATGATCCAAAAATCTGAATCACTTCCCCCCCCCCACTCCAATCCTTCAGCCATTAATTTATCCTCCACCTCATTCTATTCCTATACTGACTGTCGCGTGGCACAGGCAACAAACTCGAGATTACTACCTTTGAGATCCTGCTTCTCAGGTTCCTTCCTAACTCCCCGTATTCTGCTTTCAGGACCTCCACCCCTTTTCTACCGATATCGTTGGTACCAATATGTACCACAACCTCTGGCTGCTCAACCTGCCAGTTCAGGGTCTTGAGGACATGTCCAGAAACATCAGGAACCCTGGCATCTGGGAGGCAAACTAACATCCGTGTTTCTTTTTTGCACCTACAGAATCGCCTATCTGTCCCCCATTACTGCTGTTATCGTCTTCCGTTCCCTGCCCTTCTGAGCCACAGGGCCAAACTCAGTGCCAGAGGCACAGCTACTGTTGCTTCCCCCAGGTAGGTTGTTTACGCCCCCAATAGCACTCAAAATAGAGTACTTATTGTTAAGGGAGACAGCCACCAGGGTGCTATCCATACCTGACACCCTCTCTTCCCTCTCCTGATGATCACCCACTTATCTATCCCTAATTTGGTCTCCAAAGAGCTACAACTCGATGCACCTAGCTCAGATGTGACCACCAGAGAGGTTGGAAGTCTCTCGGACATCCCACATCTGACACCCAGAACTGAAAAGTTGCCTTGCAGTCATACCCACTATTCTTGTTAAAGGGGGTTAAAAAGTAACCTGCCGCACCTAGACCCATCCTTGCCAAAGCCACGATGAGCCAAAGCCCTACTACTCTGACTTACAGTACTCCGATGACCGCTCCGCTAGACAGCGTCTCTCTTTTATTTCGGAGCTTTCTCAGCATCCTTGCACGATGACAAGCTACTGCATCTGCGCACTTCTCCCCGACCTGTGCGAGGTGCACTCTCTCTTTACTATGCATCGGTAGAATGGTGTGAGCATAGATGCGCATATCCAGTTCTCTTCAGTCTCCTCAGAAAGTAGTGGCATTGGTGAGCTTCCCTGATTGTGCAGAATGTGTTGTGGGGACAGAGGTTGTGCGAGATGTGTACTCCCAGGAGTTTGATGTCATACCACATTCAAGAATATTTGCATTGTCATACTCTGATTTATCAAATGAATAGGAGGCAGCCACTTAGCTCTAAGCCTACCCCACCAATGAATTAAATAATAGCCCCATATATAATTAGCATACTAGGTATCTAACCCTTCATAGTCCTGTCTTGAGAAAATGTACTAATGGGAGTTCTTCATTTACTTCAATCCATTCTTCTAAAAGTTCCATAATTTAATGATTTTACATCAGTATTCTGTAACCCAGCGAAGTTGAACCTTACCTGCCCTTCTTGTCCAAAAGGTGGTAAACTGGTGTAATGCACGTACCAAGGTACACTGATAAGCTTTCGAAATGAAGTGTACGACTTCTATCTCCAAGGGCTTAAATGGCACCTGGAATTCCAAACAAAACATTCTGTCCCCACCTGCCTATGCATTTTGGCTACAGTCTCTACATTCTCTAAAACAATGCATTAATTCACCAGTTCATTGCAACACTATATTCAGCACTGTTTTTGTTTTACCTTTTGTACTACCTCGTTGCATTTTTGTAATGAATGATCTGCCTGTCTGGATGGTGTGTAAATAAAGTTCTACCCTGTATCTCGGTACATCTGCAATAATAAGCAAACTACTAGTTACCATCCCTAAGGGCATATGATCTTTCATCAGAATCTGGTCTAAATCCTGAAACTCACACCCCAACCATATTAACTAACAGATCAAGGAAGTAAATTGGGGTCCTAGAGATCTACAATTTACCTTCAACTCAGTTCAAAAGGCAAACACCCAAGGACTTAGAATTTACACTGGCCTTACTATCAATGCAGTACACCTTGCTCACAATGTGCACATTCTCTTTAACTTCTCATTTTTAATTCGAGTTTAAATGTCATACAACCACTCACGAATGAATACAGCCAAACAAAACAGCGTTACTACTGAGCCAAGGTTCAAAACAGTTACCAACAGTCACACATAGCACAAAGCACATAAGATAGAAAGAGACAGCCATGCAAACAATAAAAGAGTCCAAACTTGAGCCAACCAACACTGCTGAAATCTTCAACCACAATGGTGCTTGAATTCTGCTGAGCAAACATAGGGAGGAGGCAGCACCAACTCCAGCCTGGACGCCACACCACACTGTCCCCAGTGGAGTGCACGGACTCTAACACCTCTCTCCTGGCAGCTGTAACAGGCGATATCATAGCCTGAGGCCTCAGCCAACTGAATGCTGCAGAAATCTGCAGTCAACAACTACAACAGAGCTTGCCTTCTGCCGAGCGAACACCAGGGGAGCAGCACCGACTCCAACCTGGATGCCACCCCACCCCACTCTTGGCAGTGTGGAGGATCAGAGGGATCTTGGGGTCCGAGTCCATAGGACACACAAAGTTGCTGAGCAGGTTGGCTCTGTGGTTAAGAAGGCATATGGTGCACTGGCCTTCATCAATCGTGGGATTGCGTTTAGGAGCTGAGAGGTTCCCACGCCTCTCTCATGGCGGCTGTAAACTGGTGCCACTGTGGCTTGAGGCCTAGTCCTCGCTATGACCGAGGCCACACAACTCCCCTGCCATCTGCCTCTCCTCACTGCTGATAAATCAGTGGATAGAACTTGCAGCATTCCACATTAACAATGTCCAAAAGGGTCTTGCGAACTCAAGAAAAGCAACCAAGACAGTCACTCACTATTAGACTGTAAGCCTCCTTTAACTCAGGCAGCAGCACAATGAACAGCTACTTCATTTTCTCCACCAGTGAGCAACTCACTAATGGGGTAGACCTGCAATACTTTAAATTCTTAATATATACCAGAATCTTGGTAAGAATATATTTAAATGCAACCTTTTGTTGACCCCGTAGAAGCCACTGCAACTGAATGCACCACCAACTTCATTTTTACTCATTTCTCATACTTTTCCTGAACCAGAAGTCACTCTGTCCATCAACAGTTAGTGCGCATGCGCCGGTCGTGCAAGCAGCCTGGGACAGCCAGTCCGATCTATTCTTACTTTCTTCTTCTTACTTTTTAATTTACGTTATTTTTTGTATTTTTTTTCTCACGGTAACATGTCAAAGCTGCACCCTCTCTAACATGCTGGTAGAGAGTTTTATTTGGGTTTTCTTTAGCTCTGGAAATGGTTTTTTTACCAAATTTCCCTTGGGATTAATAAAGTATATCTATTTATCCATCTCCGTGCCTACACAGCCAGCATTCACATCGCCCCGACAGTGACAGTGGTGCAGCCAGTATAGCTGCAGCCTCACAACCACAGATATCTGAGGTTAGTCCTAACCTCAGGCGCTGCTTGCGTGGAGTTTGCATGTTCTTCCTCCGCATGTGCAAGTTTTCTTCAGACATAACAAAACTTTGGTGAGGCTGTACTTGGAGTACCCTGCTACAGGAAAGACACTATCAGACTAGGAAGAGTGCAGAAAAGATTTACCAGGGAGCTGCCTGAACTCTGGAGCTTCAGTTACAAGGGAGGTTACATGCACTAGGTCTTTATTCTGGAATGTTGGAGACTGAGGGGTATATCAAATCATGAGGAGCACAGACAGTGCAAAACACAGTCTTTCTCCAGGGAATGGGTAGAAGGGGAGTGCATGAGGAGGATGTTAAAAACAAAGCATAGATTTAAGATTTAAAAGGGACATTTGAGGCAGCTTCTTTACATAAAGGGTGGTTTATATTTGGAATAAGCCGTGGTTAAAACTAGCATATTAGCACATAGAACAGTACGGCACAGTCTTTGCCCTTCAGCCCACAACGTTGTGCCAGCCTCTCAACCTACTCCGAGACCAGTCTAACCACTTCAACAGAGAAAAGCCCGCAGTCACTCAACTCATCCTCATAAGACATGCTCTGGAATCTGGGCAGCATTCTCTGCACCTACTCTGAAGCTTCCACATCCTTCCTATAATGAGGCGATCAGAACTGAACACAATACTTTATCAGTAACATTTAAAAAATGTAATTAGCAAAATTTAAAAACTATTTAGGTAGCTAAATAGTTAAGAAAAGTTTAGCAGACTGTTGGCCAAACATGGGTAGATAGGACTGGCTTACTGGGCAACATAATTGGCACAATTTGACAGTGGTCAATTAATCTGCCTATTGACCACTGCAAATCGCTCGGTGTATAGTTGACATGGTAGAAATTAGGGAGAGATGATCAGAGTTTTGGATTAATATATGATTTGCACAACTTAGTGCTTAATCAGACCTCAGCTCTATTCTCTCTTTTCTCACTCTTTCAATCCTCATTAACGAGAGAAGTCAGAGGAGGATGGCCAGACTGGTTTCAAGCTGACAGGAAGGCAACAGTAACTCAAATAACAACACGTTACAACTGTGGTGTGCAGAAGAGCATTTCTGAATGCACAACACGTCAAACATTGAAGTGGATGGGCTACAACAGCAAAAGACCACACCAGGTTCCACTCCTGTACCTAATAAAGTGGCTACTGAGTGCATCTAAGAAGGCTGATTGAACAAGACGAGAGAATTATAGAATATTCAGTTTTCCAAGGTGGCAAGAAGAAAAAGAACATACTTAGTGAATAAAATATCACAGATAAGATGTATACAAATGAATGGTCAGGATGGATTTCAAAGCTGAAAATCTTTACTGGCTACTGTGTAGCCAGAGTCTAAAAAAAAATCATTAGATGTAATGCATCTAGGTTTCCAAAATTTCCGACAAAAAACTCTCTCCTGATAAATGAACAATTAAGGTCAGAGAACAGGAGGAAGAGGTCACATAGCCAGCTGGTTTCAGAGCAGAATGGTAAGGAAGGATAGCTACTCACAGTGGAAGACAGTGGTTAGTGATGCTGAACAAGAGCTAACTCAAATTAACTTCATGACTTAATACACTGATATCAGAAGTATTTTTTCAATTTGAAATTAGTATTAAATTCAGGGAGGGAAATGATCAAAATGGGAGAGAACTTTAACAAATTACAGAAGATATTCTAAAATATCTGCACAATGAGCAAAAGTTGACATACTCAACACAAGATAGAAAATTCTAGTTGAAAGAATAGAGGGGCCATATAATTAAAACACAAGCAATATACAATGGTTAATTTCCAGAGGAAAAGAATAGATATTAGACCACAAGACACAGGAGCAGAATTAAGCTATTCAGCCCATTGAGCCTGCTCCACCCTTCCATCATGGCTGATCTATTATTTCTATCAATGTAATTCCCCTGCCTGTTAGGTTAAACCTGCAAAATTTGGCTAGACCACATCCAGAATACTGCATATTGTTCTGATTGCCATTTATATCAATGATATTCTTTACTACAGCATGACCTAAATTAACTGAAAAGTATCCACCCTATCTGAAATATGCATTGTTGTTCTTAAAACCACAAAGCACAGTGTCATAAAATACCCAAGCACAAAATAGCCTGCTATAAAGTACCATTACTTGTACAGATATCTTGATCTGTGCTTTCTAAAGATATGCCTTCAGCTGTTAATCACTTATTTTAGTAACAATATAACAACTACCTTAAGAAAGCCTTGACTTCTGTATGAAATCAATGGAAATCTAAGAATGGACGTCCCAAGTAGTTTGGTACTGTCACCCCAAATGGTGCCTGCATCTATTTTGGTCCAAATTGAAATCTTACGAAAATGGTTGTGAAAAACTAAACTACTGCTCATTAGGGAAAGTGAAAAGGTGATAGACAGGAGCTACAGAGAGGTAGTCATCCCTGGACTACAGGGGTCAGAAAACTGGGTGACTGTCAGGAGAGGGAAGGAAAATCCCCGGATAGTGGAGAGCACCCCTGTGGCTGCCCCCCTCAGCAACAAGTATCTCATTTTGGATGCTGTTGAGGAGGATGACCTGACAGGGGACGGCCACGGTGACCAGATCTCTGGCACTGAGCCTGGCACTGTCGTGCAGGAGGGAAGGAGGGAGAAGAGGAATGTGGTAGCCATAGGGGATTACATAGTCAGGGAAACAGACAGGAGATTCTGTGAGCCTAATAGAGATACCCGCATGGTGTGTTGCCTCCCAGGTGCCAGGGTATGGGATGTCTCGGATCGGGTCCAGAATAAGGGAGAGGGCGAGCAGCCGGCTGTCTTAGTACAGTTGGTACCAATGACAGATAGGACAAGGGAGGAGATCCTGAAGAGAGATTTCCAGGAGTTAGGAAGGAAGCTGAGAAGCAGGACCTCCAGGGTAGTAATCTTGGGATTGCTACCTGTGCCACGTGCTAGCGAGAGCAAGGATAGTAGGATCAGGCAGATGAATGTGTGGCTGAGAGACTGGTGCAGGGGACAGGGCTTCAGATTCTTGGATCATTAGGATCTCTTCTGGGGGAAGTATGACCTGTTCAAAAAGGACGGGTTACACCTGACCTCGAAGGGGACAAATATCCTGGCGGGAAGGTTTAATAGAGCTGTTAGGGAGGGTTTAAACTAATTTGGCAGGGGGATAGGAACCGGAATGGTAGAGCGGAGGAGGGGGAATACAGAAATAAATCTAAGATAGTGAGCAAGTTAAGATGTCAGGAAGGACAGGCAGGTGATGGGGCAAATTTGCAACCATTGGGATGAGTTGCAATGCAATAAAGTTGCAGTGAAATCAAAGCAAAATGTACCAAATACTGGACTTAAGTTGTTACACTTAAATGCATGCAGCATAAGGAATAAGGTGGATGATCTTGTTGTACAGCTACAGATTGGCAGGTTTGATATTGTGGTCATCACTGAGACATGGCTAAAGGATGCATGTCTCTGGGAGCTGAACGTCCAAGGATACACGGTGTATCGGAAGGATAGGCAGGTAGGCAGAGGTGGTGGCGTGGTTTTATTGGTAAGAAATTATATTAAATCATTAGAAAGAGGTGATATAGGATCGGAAGGTGCAGAATCTCTATGGGTTGAGCTAAGAAATCGCAGGGGTAAAAGGACCCTGATTGCAGTTATATACAGGCCTCCTAACAGCTGCAGTGATGTGGACTACAAATTACAACTGGAAATAGAAAAGGCTTGTCAGAAGGGCAGTGTTATGATAATTGTGGGGGGATTTTAACATGCGAGTGGATTGGGAAAATCAGGGCGGCACTGGATCTCAAGAGAGAGAATTTGTAGAAAGCCTGCGAGATGGCTTTTCAGAACAGCTTGTTGTTGAGCCCACTAGGGGATTGGCTGTACTGGATTGGGTATTATGTAATGAAACAGAGGTGATTAGAGAGATTGAGGTGAAGGAACCCTTAGGAGGCAGTGATCATAACATGTTTGAGTTCACTGTAAAATTTGAGAAAGAGAAGCCGAAATCTGATGTGTCAGTATTTCAGTAGAGTAAAGGAAATTACAGTGGCATGAGAGAGGAACTGGCCAAAGTTGACTGGAAAGAGACACTGGTGGGAAAGACAGCAGAGCAGCAGTGGCTGGAGTTTATGCGAGAAGAGAGGAAGGTGCAAGACAGGTATATTCCAAAAAAGAAGAAATTTTCGAATGGAATAAGGATGTAACCGTGGCTGACAAGAGAAGTCAAAGCCAAAGTTAAAGGAAAGGAGAGGGCATACAAGGAAGCAAAAATTAGTGGGAAGACAGAGGATTGGGAAGTTTTTAAAAGCTTACAAAAGGAAACTAAGGTCATTAAGAGGGAAAAGATGAACTATGAAAGGAAACTAGCAAATAATATCAAGGAGGATACTAAAAGCTTTCTCAAGTATATAAAGCGTAAAAGATAGGTGAGAGTAGATACAAGACCAATAGAAAATGATGCTGGAGAAATTGTAATGGGAGATAAGGAGATGGCGGAGGAACTGAACGAGTATTTTGCATCAGTCTTCACTGAGGAAGACATCAGCAGTATACCGGACTCTCAGGGGTGTCAGGGAAGAGAAGTGTGCACAGTCACAATTACGACAGAGAAAGTACTCAGGAAGCTGAATAGTCTAAGGGTAGTTAAATCTCCTAGACCAGATGGAATGCACCCTCGTGTTCTGAAGGAAGTAGCTGTGGAGATTGCGGAGGCATTAGCAATGATCTTTCAAAAGTCAATAGATTCTGGCCTGGTTCTGGAGGATTGGAAGATTGCAAATGTCACTCCGCTATTTAAGAAGGGGGCAAGGAAGCAAAAAGGAAATTATAGACCTGTTAGCTTGACATCGGTGGTTGGGAAGTTGTTGGAGTCCATTGTCAAAGATGAGGTTACAGAGCACCTGGAGGCATATGACAAGATGGGCGGAACTCAGCATGGATTCCTTAAAGGAAAATCCTGCCTGACAAACCTATTGCTATTTTTGAGGAAATTACAAGTAGGCTAGACAAGGGAGATGCAGCGGATGTTGTGTATTTGGATTTTCAGAAGGCCTTTGACAAGGTGCCACACATGAGGCTGCTAAACAAGATAAGAGCCCACGGAATTATGGGAAAGTTACATACATGGATACAGCGTTGGCTGATTGGCAGGAAACAGAGTGGGAATAAAGGGATCCCATTCTTGTTGGCTGCTGGTTACCAGTGGTGTTCCACAGGGGTCCATGTTGGGGCCGCTCCATTTTACATTGTACATCAACGATTTGGATTATGGAATAGATGGCTTTGTGGCTAAGTTTGCCTATGATACAAAGATAGGTGGAGGGGCCAGTAGTGTTGAGGAAACAAAGCCTGCAGAGAGACTTGGATAGATTGGGAGAATGGGCAAAGAAGTGGCAAATGAAATACAATGTTGGAAAGTGTATGGTTATGCACTTTGGTAGGAGAAATAAATGGGCAGACTATTATTTAAATGGGGAGAGAATTCAATGTTCTGAGATGCAACAGGACTTGGGATTCCTCGTGCAGGATACCTTTAAGGTTAACCTCCAGGTTGAGTCTGTGGTGAAGGCAGCGAATGCAATGTTGGCATTCATTTCTAAAGGAATAGAGTATAGGAGCAGGGATGTGATGTTGAGGCTCTATAAGGCACTGGTGAGACCTCACTTGGAGTACTGTGTGCTGTTTTGGGCTCCTTATTTAAGAAAGGATGTGCTGACGTTGGAGAGGGTACAGAGAAGATTCACTAGAATGATTCCAGGAATGACAGGGTTAACATATGAGGAACGTTTGTCTGCTCTTGGACTGTATTCCTTGGAGTTCAGAAGAATGAGGGGGGATCTCATAGAAACATTTCGAATGTTGAAAGGCATGGACAGAGTGGATGTGGCAAAGTTGTTTCCCATGATGGGGGAGTCTAGTACGAGAGGGCATGACTTAAGGATTGAAGGGCGCCCATTCAGAACAGAGATGCGAAGAAATTTTTTTAGTCAGAGGGTGGTGAATCTATAGAATTTGTTGCCACGGGCGGCAGTGGAGGCCAAGTCATTGGGTGTATTTAAGGCAGAGATTGATAGGTATCTGAGTAGCCAGGGCATCAAAGGTTATGGCGAGAAGGGGGGGGAATGGGACTAAGTGGGAGAATGGATCAGCTCATGATAAAATGGCGGAGCAGACTTGATGGGCTGAATGGCCGACTTCTGCTTCTTTGTCTTATGGTCTCTTCTGTGAGGTCATGACACATTTTCTCTCTGCAGACAATAATGTCAAGTGTTGCGATCGCTAATTTGTATAGTGGTGGGATTTTGTCAGGTCTGGTCACACTGACCACCTCTGAAAGGATTCAGCCATTGCAATTAACTCTGCTGTCAGAATGGCTTCCAGATCCCTGCCATTTCCATCTGCATCATGAGCTCCATATTGGAATCCCACTATTGTGGGTTCATGGTTTGCTTATAACTGCTATCTTTAAGCTGTTTCAAAATGTTCTCAATAGGCAACAGATGAGGGAGCTTAATCCTGTGGTGTTTGAAGTGTGGTGACTGCTTTGATGTAATCGTGAGATCCAGCCAGTTGGTCTTCATTTTTGTGGGAACTTGGTCACTGTGGCTTCATAGGGCTGAAATGCTCTTTATTCAACAGGGACTTATTTATTCTTTGTACTCTCCTGTACAGCTCGGAGTCGTGGGTAACCTACCGTCACCACCTACGACTCCTTCAGCGTTTCCACCAGCACTGCCTCCACACCATCCTCAACATCCACTGGAATGACTTCGTCACCAGCATTGAAGTTCTCGAACAGGCGGAAATGCAGGGATGTTGCAAGAAAGACATCTTGGAAGCAAATTATCGAGGCCATGCTGTTGAAGACGCAGCTGCACTGGGCATGCCAAGCCATGATGATGCTTTGGAACTTATTCTTTGTAAAACTCGTTACAGCATGAACTTGGAGGTCAGGCAGAGTAATGAGTTTGTTGGTTGATAACCCTGGCTTTGAGGTAGTAATAATCATTACCTCTATCTGAATTCACAGAACATTACCCCATGGCCCAATAACACCACAGAAAAACTCTTGCAGCTAATTGCAGGCCAGAAGCCTTATATATGGAGTAAATAAGGGGTGGTGGAGTAGTGTAGCAGCATGACACTACTGCAGCGCCAGCAACCTCAGTTCAATTCCACCACTGTCTGTAAGGAGTTTGTACATTATCCCCATGACCACAGAGGTTTCCTCCCACATTCCAAAGACATACAAGGTTAGTAGGTTAACTTGTCACATCGGTGTACTGGGGTCTGTTGGGCTGGCGGCCTGACACCATGCTGTATCTTCAAATAAATAAAATCAAGTGGCATTCTGTACAAGAAGATGACAGGTTTCTCGCAGGGCACTTTGTAAATACAAGCAGCATACCCAACTGACAACTAAACATCAAGGAAGCAAGCTAGACGGATGTTGATGGATATGATTTCCCAGTATCTGCAGACCCTTGTAATGGATTTGTAGATGAATCTTGAGTTTGATTTTGTTGTGCAACCCCACAATGGTACTGCAATTCTGATACAGGACAGAGGAGCGTAGATGGTGGAATGGCATTTATCATGTGCTTGGGCAATGAATGCAAGAAATTTGGATAGCTTTCTGAGATAACTTCAGTTTCCATTTGATGGAAATGCAGGGATGTTGCAAGAAAGACATCTTGGAAGCAAATTATCCAGCGAATTATGAGCCTGAACTGAGACAACCAAAGGCATTATCTCAAGACCAAGTTCAGTGTCATTCAACTGTATATTTATGTCTACTGCAAAACAAAACAATGTTCCTCTGGACCAAGGTGCACTACACAGTACACATAAATCACACAGAACACAAATATTACCACAAATAAATTAATAAATAATAAGGTGCATTTCTGACACAAGTTAAAAAGTGAACAGTATAAACACTATTGGTGCTTCATGCGTGATGGGTGGTGGCAGGGAGTTCAGTTATCTTACAGCATGGGGGAAGAAGTGGTTTCCTAACCTAACAGTTCTCATCCTAATGCTATGGTACCCTCCTGCCTGGTGGTAGATTCTTGGATGGATAAAGCAATTATCAAGTGCTGAACAATTGGATCACCCATATCCTATTGACACTTAGATTTGGTTAATTATAAAATCTACACTATAGTCTTCAATCAACATGGACAAGTGTAACTGACAAAATATGTATCTATTAAATATAATAAAGGAGAAATAACTAAATCTGGAAATCTTTTGAAAAAGATAAAAAGTGCAAGTCCATCAAATTTGGAAATTAACAAATTTTTCAACTTCTTGGAATCTTGCTCAGTTTTATTGATGGTCTTAAGGTCATATCGATTTCACAATCTGAAGTTCATTACAAATCATTGCATAACTAAGCTGAATTGTATCATCAACTCTATGCCAATATCGTAGAAGATGCAAAAGAAACTGACCATGAGTCACCAACCATCTACTACCACCACCACCACGGCACAACTCCCGTGACTCCCATCCTTACCTCACCCCCTCTCCTGACAAAGCAATGGTGACTGCAAATGTCTTAGATGGACCTGTTTTCTCACAATACCCAAAGAAAAAGGATGCCAGTCAATATATATCAAAATGTCTTTTGTCTTCTTTACATCATGGCAATTAATATTTACTATTGAGACAGCATTAATATAATTAACGAACGTGGGGTAGTGAAGTGCTCACTCATGCCTTAAATGAAAGTGAAGTGAGGAGGAAATTCACAGCTTTTTTTCAGCCCTGAAATGGTCACTGTGATTATAGAGGATAGATAACAGAGGTCAAAGAAATGTTCCAAGATGTTCAACGGGCTCAATTTAAATAACTATATCAAGTATTCTTGTTGAGCCTTCCAATTCAATGGGACACCAAGTATTTGCATCATGTACAAAGGATGAGCTTCACTGATTTCAGTGGGAACTTGCGTGTGCAAAACCGGCGTTGTATTAATTGTATTAAATTTAATACATTTCAAGTAATGTCATTGCACAAGAACTGCCTCACTAAAAGGCACGATATCTGTTTCACTAATCAGTTCACAACGTGAACTGGGGGTTCTAAGTGTAAGCACAGGAAACTGACTGAGTCAATGATCCAGAATGCAGTCAGAAATGGGTCTGGACTGCAGCCAGATGTGCATCAGGAATGGGGAATGGGAATACATAGGGATTTCCAGCCAGGACATTCATATTTCCTGCTGCTGTTAAACCCACCATATTCTCTGTAAAAATCCAGTTTAGGGCATGCTACAAGCCTTCTAGACAACAACTTCGGGTAACTTGACTTCTGCTCGTATCAGTCAGGCATGTCCTGCCCTGCATTTCATAATTCCTATATTGCTTTGCCTATATTCTCACTTTCTAACTGCGTCCATTCACAAATTAACCAGATGAACTTGCTTACATTTGGTATCCACACACACCCTGGTTTTACCTCAACAGACATTCCTCCTCCACCCTTCCTGAGGTTTAACCAATTTCTTTTGTCTCCTTCCCAATTCTGACTGAACCATTAACCAACTCCCTTCACACAGATGTGGCCCAACTTGCTCAGTATTTCCAGTATGTTCTGTTTTTCTAGATTTCCAGCATCTGGTGCTTTTTTAATCTTCTTTTCAAGAGGAGAGCTATTATTTTAAAATGCCTCATTAGATGATTAACCTTCATTTATGCTGCAGCCAATGTAATACCACCCATGTAAATGAATGTGAGCTCTCCATTTAGCAAAGCAGCAAATTGTGATTTTACCCCCAAGTGATTTTAAATTTAACAAATACACTGAGACCACAATGCTAATTGTTTTCAGCTATATGCAGAATGCTTCAGATGGACGAGAGGCATAAATATCGATGCATAAGTCAAAGTGCACACAGTACCCTATTAGTTGTGCTTTATCTAAACCACAAAATCACAAATATAATCACTAGCCCTATTTGTTCTAAGTACATTTAGCAAAGCATTTGTGATGTCTAGAGCCCCAAACAGAAACACCTAACATATTCAGGTTAAGACTAAATCCTTTCAGACTCTAAATCAAAGCTAATTTTTATCTACAAACATATTTCAAGATACAGCACAGAATAGACCCTTCAGGCCCAACGAGCCACACTACCCAGCAACCCACCTATCTAACTCTAGCCTAATCACAGGACAATTTACAATAACCAATTAACATGCTAACCGGTATTCTTTGGACAGAGTGGAAATCAAAGCTCCAGGTAAAGCACGATAGAAACAGAGAAAACCTACAGTACAATACAGGCCCTTCAGCCCACAATGCTGTGCCGAACACATACTTACTTTAGAAATTACCTAGGGTTACCCATAGCCCTTTATTTTTCTAAGCTTCATGTACCCATCCAGGAGTCTCTTAAAAGACCTTATTGTATGATAGGATATGGGGAGAAGGCAGGAGATTGGGACCCAGAGGGAAAACATATCAGCTATCATGAAATAGCAGAGCAGACTTGATGGGCCAAATGGCCTAATTCTGCTCCTATATCTTATGGTCACCCAGCATAAACCCACACAGTTCACAGGTGGAATGTACACACTCCTTACAGACAGTGCTGAAATTGAACTCCAAACTTCAGAATGCCGCTAACCGCTGAGCTACCGTGGCATCCATTTGAAGTATCAACCACAACCAACATGGCAAGCCAGACAGTTCATGAGCGTCAGCCTGCATTATTCTAAAATTGGATACTATGGGCCTGGTTTTTTAAATCCAGTGGAGTAATGTATATGCCACCATCACGCAAGACATACCAGGAGTGCTGAGTTTAATCAAATTACAGGTACCAACTTGTCAAAATAATACTTCAAATGGTGGAGCAGGGATTGGGTGCAAAGGTGTTTTTTCTTCCTCTTACCAACCAAAACTAATCAGCACTGTTAAAACACCAGACAAACCTCAAATAAACTTGGAAGGCCTCCAATGTATGTTACTACAGAAACAAAAGGTCTGCTCCAAATCACTAAAAATGAAACAGTGTTGGATTTGTGCCCAAGATATAGAAACATAGAAACATAGAAAATAGGTGCAGGAGTAGGCCATTCGGCCCTTCGAGCCTGCACCGCCATTTATTATGATCATGGCTGATCATCCAACTCAGAACCCAGCCTTCCCTCCATACCCCGTGACCCCTGTAGCCACAAGGGCCATATCTAACTTCCTTTTAAACATAGCTAATGAACTGGCCTCAACAGTTTGCTGTGGCAGAGAATTCCACAGATTCACCACTCTCTGTGTGAAGAAGTTTTTCCTAACCTCGGTCCTAAAAGGCTTCCCCTCTATCCTCAAACTGTGACCCCTCGTTCTAGACCTCCCCAACATCGGGAACAATCTTCCCGCATCTAGCCTGTCCAATCCCTTTAGGATCTTATACGTTTCAATCAGATCCCCCCTCAATCTTCTAAATTCCAACGAGTACAAGCCCAGTTCATCCAGTCTTTCTTCATATGAAAGACCTGCCATCCCAGGAATCAATCTGGTGAACCTTCTTTGTACTCCCTCTATGGCAAGGATGTCTTTCCTCAGATTAGGGGACCAAAACTGCACACAATACTCCAGGTGTGGTCTCACCAAGGCCTTGTACAACTGCAGTAGTACCTCCCTGCTCCTGTACTCGAATCCTCTCGCTATAAATGCCAGCATACCGTTCGCCTTTTTCACCGCCTGCTGTACCTGCATGCCCACTTTCAATGACTGGTGTATAATGACACCCAGGTCTCGTTGCACCTCCCCTTTTCCTAATCGGCCACCATTCAGATAATAATCTGTTTTCCTATTTTTGCCACCAAAGTGGATAACTTCACATTTATCCACATTAAATTGCATCTGCCATGAGTTTGCCCACTCACCCAACCTATCCAAGTCACCCTGCATCCTCTTAGCATCCTCCTCACTGCTAACACTGCCACCCAGCTTCGTGTCATCCGCAAACTTGGAGATGCTGCATTTAATTCCCTCATCCAAGTCATTAATATATATTGTAAACAACTGGGGTCCCAGCACTGAGCCTTGCGGTACCCCACTAGTCACCGCCTGCCATTCTGAAAAGGTCCCGTTTATTCCCACTCTTTGCTTCCTGTCTGCTAACCAATTCTCCACCCACACCAATACCTTACCCCCAATACCATGTGCTTTAAGTTTGCACACTAATCTCCTGTGTGGGACCTTGTCAAAAGCCTTTTGAAAATCCAAATATACCACATCCACTGGTTCTCCCCTATCCACTCTACTAGTTACATCCTCAAAAAATTCTATGAGATTCGTCAGACATGATTTTCCTTCCACAAATCCATGCTGACTTTGTCCGATCATTTCACCGCTTTCCAAATGTGCTGTTATCACATCCTTGATAACTGACTCCAGCAGTTTCCCCACCACCGACGTTAGGCTAACCGGCCTATAATTCCCCGGTTTCTCTCTCCCTCCTTTTTTAAAAAGTGGGGTTACATTAGCCACCCTCCAATCCTCAGGAACTAGTCCAGAATCTAACGAGTTTTGAAAAAGGAGAAACTCGGGATGCGACGTACCTTTCCTTTTACCGTCAGGTAGAAGGTACAGAAGCCTGAAGGCACACACTCAGTGATTCAGAAACAAATTCTTCCCCTCTGCCTAAATGGGCAATGAACCCATGAACACTATCTCACTTTTTTTAATATACAGTATTTGTTTTTGCACGTTTTAAATCTATTCAATACATGTATATTGATTTATTATTAATATTCTTATTTATTTATTCGTTCTCTTCTATATTATGTATTGCATTGAACTGCTGTTGCTAAGTTAATAAATTGCACGTCGCTTGCCGGTGATAATGAACCTGATTCTGATGAGAGGAGTACTGGCCAAAGTTGACTCGAAAGGGACATTAGCAGGAAGGACCGCAGAGCAGCAATGGTCGGAGTTTCTGTCAAAATTGAGGGATGTGCAAGACAGATATATTCCAAATAAGAAGAAATTTTTGAATGGAAAGGGGACACTACTGCGGCTGACAAGTGAAATCAGAGCCAAAGTAAAAGCAAAAGAGAGAACATACAATGAAGCCAAAGCTCGTGGGAAGATAGAGGATTGGGAAGCTTTCAAAAACTTGCAGAAGGAAACTAAGAAGATCATTAGGAAGGAAAAGATGAATTATGAAAGGAAGCTGGCCATTAATATCAAAGATGATACTAAAAGCTTTTTTAAGTATATAAAGGGTAAAAGAGAGTTGAGGGTAGATATATGACCAATAGAAAATGACGCTGGAGATATTGTAATGAGAGAGACAGAGATGGCAGAGGAACTGAATACGTATTTTGCACAGTGGAAGACATCTGCAGTGTACCAGACATTCAAGAGTGTCAGGGAAGTGAAGTATGTGCAGTGAAAATTACGACTGAGAAGGTACTCAGGAAGCTTACTGGTCTGAGGGAAGATAAATCTCCTGGCCCCTAATGGAATGCACCCTTGGGTTCTGATGAAAGCAGCTGGAGAGATTGCAGAGGCGTTAACAATGATCTTTTAAGAATCGATAGATTCTGGCATTGTACCAGATGACTGGAAAATTGCAAATGTTACTCCGCGATTTAAGAAGGGTGGGAGGCAGCAGAAAGGAAACTATAGACCTGTTAGCCTGACATCAATGGTTGGGAAGCTGTTGGAATCGATTGTTAGGGATGAGATTATGAAGTACCTGGAGGCACATGAAAAGATAAGCTAAAGCCAGCATGGTTTCCTGAAAGGAAGGTCCTGTCTGCCAAACCTACTGCAATTACAAGCAGGGTAGACAAAGGAGATGCAGTGGATATGGGGTACTTGGATTTTCAGAAGGCCTTTGACAAGGTGCTGCACATGAGGCTGCTTAGCAAGATAAGAGCTAAGGGAATTACAGGGAAGTTACGAGCATGGGTGTAGCTTTGGCTGATTGGCAGAAAACGGAGAGTGGGAATAAAGGGATCCTATTCTGGCTGGCTGCCGGTTACCAGTGGAGTTCCACAGGAGTCGGTGTTGGGATCGATGCTTTTTACGATGTACGTCTATGATTTGGACTATGGGATTGATGGATTTGTGGCTAAATTTGCCAATGATACAAAGGTAGGTGGAGGAGCGGCTAGTGTTGAGGAAACAGAGAGCCTGCAGAGATACTTAGATAGCTTAGGGGAATGGGCAAAGAAGTGGCAAACGAAATACAATGTTGGACAGTGTACAGTTGTGCACTTTGGTGGAAGAAATAAACGGGCAGACTATTATTTAGATGGGGACAGAATTCAAAATGCAGAGATGCAAGAAGACTTGGGAATCCTTGTGCAGGATACCCTAAAGTTTAATCTCTAGGTTGAGTTGGTGGTGCAGAAGGTGAATGCAATGTTGGCATCATTTCCAGAGGTATAGAATATAAGAGCAGGGATGTGATGTTGAGGTTCTATAAGGCACTCGTGAGACCACACTTGCAGCGTTGTGTACAGTTTTGGGCCCCTTATTTTAGAAAGGATATACTGACATTGAAGAGGGTTCAGAGAAGATTCACGAGAATGATTCCAGGAATGAAAGGATTACCGTATCAGGAACGCCTGGCAGCTCTTGGGCTGTATTTCCTGGAGAGGGGATGTCATAGAAAGATTCCGAATGTTAAAAGGCCTGAACAGATTAGATATGGCAAAGTTATTTCCCATAGTCTTGGACAAGAGGGTATGACTTCAGGATTGAAGGATGTCCATTTAGAACTGAGATGTGGAGAAATTACTTTAATCAGAGGGTGGTAAATCTGCGGAATTTGTTGCCACGAGTGGCTGTGGAGGCCAAGTCATTGTGTGCATTTAAGGCAGAGATGGATAGGTTCTTGATTAGCCAGTGCATCAAAGGATATGGGAAGAAGGCAGGGGAGTGGGGATGACTGGAAGAAGGCAGGGGAGTGGGGATGACTGGAAGAAGGCAGGGGAGTGGGGATGACTGGAAGAAGGCAGGGGAGTGGGGATGACTGGAAGAATTGGATCAGCAGAGCAGACTCGATGGGCTACTTCTGCTCCTATATCTTATGGCCTTAAATTTCACGTCACATGCCAGTGATAATAAACCTGATTCTGATTCTGAAGGAGTTTGTATGCCCTTCCATGAGCCACACAGTTTTCCTCCGAGTACTCCAGTTCTGTCCCACTGGCTAAAGATGTACTGGTTAGTAGGTTAATTGGTCATTGCAAATTGTCCGGTGAATAGGCTAGTGTAAAATAGGTGGGTTGCCAGGTGGTAGGGCTCGTAGCTCGTAGGGCTGGAAGGGCCTGATCAGCACTGTACCTCTGAATAAATTAATAAACACATCTCCTTTCTTGTTAACACCTTGTGGAATTCTACTAGAATGTGATGCACTCCACAGTGAACACCCCACTGTAACTGAAGAATGAACAGCAGACACCCTATAAGAGCGCAACCCTAATCTATCCAGCAAATAAGGTTGGAAAGGAAAAATAAATCCCTCATCCAACAGAACTTTCCGAAGTTTACAATTGTCCCTTGAAATATTTAATTGCTCTGCTAATTTGCTTTGGAACAGCTCACTAACATCTTAATTGAATTATATGATAGCATAATGGTAAAGTGATAATGCATTTTCAGTAATACTTCCAACTGTGAAGACCTTTTATTTTAATGGTATCACAATATAAATGACTTAACACAATTTACTAAATAATGTCAAAGGAGTAAATGGATGTAACTTAATTGTCAGCTTCAGGCAATGTTCATAATCCACTAACTATAATGTGTATTCCATTACATCCAATCTGCAAAGGCTCGGTGGGGGCTACCATCTCAATCTCTCAGTACTTTGGAAATGCTCGTTATTGCCAATGAAAAGTCACTGACCTGAACCATTAGGAGAGACACAAGAGACTGCCAATGCTGGAAATCTGGAGCAACACACAAAGGCGCTGGAGGAACTCAGCCAGTCAGCAGCATCTTTGGGGGGGAAAAACCCAATCGACGTTTTAGGCCAAGACCTTTAATTAGAACTGGAAAGAGGAGAGTTACTCAATATAAAACAGTGGGTGAAATGAATGGAGCAAGGGTTGGTGGGTGATAGGTGGATCAACATAAGAGGAGTGACAGCCGGGTGAGGGAGGGGGTTAAGAGGTGAATGATGCAATTTCTTTCTAAACTAGAGTCATGGAGCACTACACCTTAGAAGAAGGCCCATCTAGTCCATGCTGGACTATGTTGTTAGTACTATAGACCTGCACCTGGACCATAAGCTCTCAAAATCCTTCCCATCCATGTATGTAACCAAATCTCTCTTACATGTTGAAATCAAACCCACATCACCCACTTCCTCTAGCAGCTCATCCCATACTTTCTTCACCTTCTGAGTGAAGAGGCTTCCCCTCATATTCCCCTTAAACATTTCTCCCTACACCATTAACCCATGATCTCTAGTCCCACCCAACCTCAGTGGAAAAAGCCTGATTGCATCACCTCATAATTTTGTAAACCTAAATTCTTAGGTCAAACATAAAAATTATGTCACTCCGCAGCAATTCACCGAAAATAATTTTATGTAGAAGGACTAATATGTCAGGGGGATGGGAACCAGTGTGATAGAGCTGAGGGTGAGCCAGCAGGTTTACAAATAGACAATGGTGTAATATGAATGTAAGGAAGGACAAGCCAACAACTGGGTATAAATGCAGACAGTGCAAGGAGTTAAATTCTACCAGAGGCAAAATTCAAAAGAGCAAAGAATGCAGGACTGAAGGTGCTGTATTTTGTAGCATTCAGAAGGTGGACAAACTCGTGGCACAATTACAGATTGGTCAGTATGACATTGTGGCCATCACTATGTCATGGCTAAAATTGACTATCCTGTTGTACATAATCTTTATTATAAATTACAATAATTTCAACATTGCACATTTAGATCTAGACATCACAAAGATTTTTACTCCTCATGTATATGAAGAATGTAAGTAATACAGTCAAATCAATTCAATTAGGTCATTGTTGGGAGCTTAATATCAAAGGGTATAATTAGCATCGAAGGACAGACATGAAGGCATAGGCAGTGGCGTGGCTCTGTTGGTCAGAGATGGAATTACATCTTTAGAAAGGGGTGACTTAGGGTCTGAGAATATTGAATCTTTGTGGGTGGAATTAAAAAAACTGCAAGAGTATTAAAAAAAACAACACATTATGGGAATCATATATAGGCCTCCAAATAGAAGCCAAGACATGAGGTTGAGATTGCAAAAGGAGCTAGAAAGGACATGTAATAAGGGTAATGTCACAATTGTAATGGGGGACTTCAATATGCAAGAGGATTGGGAAAATGAGGTGTTACAGAGGCGTGAGAGAGAAACTTGCCCAGGTGGATTGGAGCAGGATACTGGAGGGGATGACGGCAGCGCAGAGGTGGCTGAAGTTTCTCGGAATAGTGTACAAGGCACAGGATAGATAGGTCCCATAGAAGTCGTTGTTCTCAAATGGCAGGGGTGGACAACTGTGTCTGACAAGAAAGTTAAGGACAGCATAATAGCCAAAGAAAGGGCATATAATGTAGCAAAAGTGAGAGGGAAGTAAGTTTTTAAAATCCAACAAATGGCAACTAAAAAAGCCATTAGAAGGGAAAATATGAAACCAGAGGGCAAACTAGCCAATAATATAAAGCAGAATACTAAGTTTTTTCAGTTATTTAAAGAGTAAAGGGAGGTGAGAGTTGATATTGGACCACTGGAAAATGATGCTGGTGTGACAGTAATGCAGGACAAAAAATGGCGGTTGAACTTAGTAAGTACTTTGCATCAGTCTTCATTGTAGAAGACACTAACGGTGTGCCAGAGGTCCGTGAGTGTCAGGGAGCAGGAGTGAGTGCCACTGCTATTACAAAGGAAAAAGTGCTAGGCAAACTGAAAGTTCTTGAGATGGGCAAGTCACCTGGACCAGATGCACTATATTTCAGAGTTCCAAAAGAGGTTGCTGAAGAGATAGCAGTTGCATTGATCATGACCTTTATGAATCACTTGATTCTGGCATGGTCTCAGAGGACTGCAAGATTGCAAATGTCACTTCACTCTTCAAGAAGGGAGGAAGGCAAAATATAGGAAATCATAGGCCAGTTAGCCGAACCTCAGTGGTTGGGAAAGTGTTGGAGTCTATTATTAAGGATGAGGTTTCAGGGTACTTGGTGACTAATGATAAAATAAGTCAAAGTCAGCTGTAAAGGGAAATCTTGCCTGACAAATCTTTTAGAGTTCTTCGAGGAAGGACCAAGCAGGGTGGATAAAGGAAAATTTTTAGAAGGCATTTGATAAGGTGCCACACATGAGGCTGCTTAACAAGACAAAACCCCATAGTATTACAGGAAATATACTGGCACAGATAGAGGAATGGCTGACAGGCAGTTGGGAGCGAGAGAGAATAAAGGGGGCCTTTTCTGGTTGGTTGCCAGTGACCAGTGGTGTTTCTCAGGGGTCAGTATTGGGACTGCTACATTTCACATTGTTTGTCAGTGATTTAGGTAATGGAATTGGTGGCTCTGCGGCAAGATTTGCAGATGATACTACGACAGGTGGAGGGATAGGTAGTGCTGAGGAAGCAGTGCAATTGCAGAAGGATTTAGACAAATTGGAAGAATGGGCAAAAAAAGTGGGCGATGGATTACAGTGGTGAGAAATGTACAATAATGCAATTTAGTAAAAGGAACAACAGTGCAGACCATTATCTAAATGGGGAAAAAATTAAGATAATCAGAGGTGCAGAGGGACTTAGGGAGTCCTCGTGCAAGACTCCCAGAAGGTTAATTTACAGGCTGAGTCAAGAAGGCAAATGCAATGTTGGCATTTATTTCGAAGGGATTAGACTATAAAACCAAGGAAATAATGCTGAGGCTTTATAAGACACTAGTCAGATCGCACTTGGAATATTCTCAACAGTTTTGGGCTCCGTATCTCAGAAAGGATGTGTTGTCTTTGGGTAGAGTCCAGAGGAGGTTCACAAGGATGATTCCAGGAATGAAGGGGTTAACATATGATCAGCATTTGGCAGCTTTGCACCTGTACTCACTGGAATTTAAAAGAATGCAAGGGTATCTCATTGAAACCTACCAACTGTTGAAAAGACTAGATAAAGTGGATGTGGAGAGGATGTCTCCCTTGGTGAGGGTGTCCAGAACTATAGGACACAGCTTCAAAATTGGGGAGGCAACCCTTTAGAACAGAGGTAAGGAGGAAATTTTTTTCGCCAGACAGTAGTGAATCTGTGCAATGCTTTGCCACAGACTACTGTGGAGGCCAGACCATGGGTATATTTAAGGAGAAAATTGGTAGTTTCCTGATTGGTCAGGGCACCAAAGGTTACGGTGAGATGGTAAGTGTATGGAGTTGAGTGGGATCCAGGATCAGCCATGATGGAATGTAGAAGCAGACTCAATGGGCTGAATGGCCTAATTCTGCTCCTGTCTTACGGACACACTATACTTTGCATAATTACAGTATATAAAATTTACTCTGGAAAGACAGGCCATTTATCCCAGCTCAGTTACACCAATTTCATTTTTCACATGTGTTTTATACCACTCTTCTTCCACTAACTCATCATATCCTATTTTTGCCTCTGTTCTTATCTACCTTCCCTGTAAATTAATCCAACCAATGCACTTTAATGCCATTGAGAGCAGGTCTCACATTCTAACTATATAATGAGTAAAGGTCTCTTGTGAATTCTTCACTAAATCAGAATCAGGTTTATCATCTCCGGCATGTGATGTGAAATTTGTTATCTTAGCAGCAGCAGTTCAATGCAATACATAATCTAGCAGAGAGAGAAAAAATTATAATAAATAAACAAGTAAATCAATTATGCATATTGAACAGATTTTTTTAAATGTGCAAAAACAGGAATACTGTATATTAAAAAAAGTGGGGTAGTGTCCAAAGCTTCAATGTCCATTTAGGAATTGGATGGCAGAGGGGAAGAAGCTGTTCGTGAATCGCTGAGTGTGTGCCTTCAGGCTTCTGTACCTCCTACCTGATGATAACAGTGAAAAAAGGGCATGCCCTGGGTGCTGGAGGTCCTTAATAATGGACGCTGCCTTTCTGAGACACTGCGCCCTAAAGATGTCCTGGGTACTTTGTAGACTAGTACCCAAGATAGAGCTGACTAGATTTACAACCTTCTGCAGCTTCTTTCGGTCCTGTGCACCATTTATTTATATGGGAAAATTTTGTGAGCGTTCGCAGACCCAAAAATAACCTACCAAATCATGCCAAATAAGACTTAAAGCCTAAAATAACAGTAACATATAGTAAAAGCAGGAATTATATGATAAATACACAGCCTATATAAAGTAGAAATACTTTTCCACAATCATTGCCGGCACTGTTCTCCATAGCGAAAATCTCACGCAAGCACTCTCGGCAGAAAATCTCACGCAAGCGCTGTTGGCAAAAACACTCTCTCCAGTAACCTTTAAGCTATGAAGCTGCCAAATCATACCAAGTAACACGTAAAAATACATAGCCTATATAAAGTAGCAATAATGTATGTACAGTGTAGAATCACTTATGGGAATCGGGAAGACAGCTTGCCGAGCACACTGATGATGGTGTGTTAGACTGAGTCGTCGGAGGTTGGGGTGCTGCAGTGGCCCCCACCCTCCGGGCCGCCGACCGATACCAATCCGCGAAGCATGCAGGGGTACAGTAGTAGCCGGGAGGCACACAGCACATCTTTAAGAAAAAGGCCGAAATAAACATTCTAATTAATTAGGTGCCACCCGGCACGTAAATGTCAGCCCAGATCAGAGGCAACGCAATCGGCAATCACCTCTGATCTGGGCCGACAATTACATGCCGGGCAGCACCTAATTAATTAGCATGTTTATTTTGGCTTTTTTCTTAAAGATGTGCTGTGTGCCTCTCGGCTACTGCTGCATTCTCCGCCAATCGGTATCTGTCCGCGGCCTGGGGGTTGGAGTGGTGGGACACTGGGGTGTCATCTCATCGTCATCTGTTTCCATCAGGGCAGGCAGCTCATCATCTTCTATCTCTGCCTACCTTGATGTCGAAGGTCGAGGTTCATCGTCTGCTGTGGCTGATGTGGAAGGCTTGCTTGACTGCTTAGCCTCGCGCATTTTTAGATCATCCAGTTCTTTGTAAGCACTCAAACCATCTTGCAAATATGCCCTAAACCGACGTACCCTTTCAAAATTAAAGTCGTACTTTACCATTGAGTGAAAATCTCACGCAGTTGCTTCACATTCAGTTCCTGGATGACTTCATTTTCGCTACTGAATTCGGTTTCGATTGTTATCCTTTCCTCTTCCAACTACATCAGCTCTTCATCAGTTCTTGGTCATGGGATGCCAAAACCTCTTCAACATCATCTTCGTCAGCTTCCACAAGCCAAACTCACTTTGTCCTTACTTCGTTCACCACGATCGAAACGCTTAATTATGTCTAGTTTTACGCTAAGTGCAACACCCTTACGAGCTCTTTTAGGGTTTTCCGATACCTTAGAACTCATCTTGCTAACGGCTGCTCACAGGCACGTGTTTAAGCAATGCCGGCTAGAATGCAGTTCTGAATCCAGGGGAGAGCGGCTGCTTGGGGCGCGCGCTGCCTTTTATCGGGTGCTGATTTTTTTTTGCGCGCTGCCTTTCTTCGTAACAGTGAAAACATCTTCTGTTAGCGAAAACAGGTAACTAATGTAGGTCTTTCATAACAGTGAGGTTTCGTAAAGCGAACGTTCGAAAAGCGGGGGACACCTGTAGCCCCTCCACACCAGACAGTGATGCAGCCTGTCAGAATGCTCTCCACGGTACAACTCTAGAAGTTTTTGAGTGTATTTGTTGACATGCCAAATCTCTTCAAACTCCTAATACAAGTATAGCCGCTGTCTTGCCTTAGTCGACGCATTAATCAGCATCGCATATGTTATAAAATCAAGTTTTAGAGTTTCATTGGTAAAACATCTCCAAATAATATTATTAATCATTTCACAATTTTAAAGATGTTTTTTTCTGCAAGCGATTAGAGTAAAACAGCAGAGAAATTGGCCTACTGGCCCAAATGGGGTCCATATCTCTCTGCCTTTCCTATCGGGGTACCTGTCCAAGAGTTGTTTTAACTGACTTTAAAGTATTTGCCTCAACCACTTCCTCTGACAGTTCATTCCAAAAGACAGTATCGATCCAAAGTCGAGTCCCAGTCCAATTGTTGCAGGGCTTACATGCTATAACGAGCTACAAAACAAAGCCAGGCAGTATGACTGACAACAACCCATCCTTTCTTGGTTAGTTTAACACATTCCATGTACATTTTGAACAGAAGGGATTGGAATGTCGCCACCCACTATGACAGCCTCCAAAGCACCTGAACCCAAAGTCATCAATGTGAGCGCAAGATTAGTCTTCTGAAGAATGAACCCACAGAAATCATCTGGCCCAGACCATATTCCTGGCTGTGTCCTTAGATCCTGTACAGATCAGTGACCATGGGTATTTGCTGACAATTTCTTCCTGCTTCAGTCTGTGTTCCCACCTGCTTAAAGAAGACCACTATCATCCCTGGCTCAGACATCCACAACCATGAAGTGCTTTGAGAGGCTGATCATGGCACACATTAACTCCGGCCTTCAAGTAGCCTTGACCCACTGCAATTCACCTACCACTGAAACAGGTCTACGGGAGATGTCATCTCCCTGGCCCTACACTCATCCCTGAAGAAGGTGGACAGTAAAGACACGTATGCTACATTACTGATTATTGACAACAGTTCCGCCTCCAATACTCTATTTCTAAGCAAACTGATCACTAAGCTCTGGACCCTGGGAGTCAAAATCTCCCTCTGCAACTGGATCCTCACCTTCCTGACTAACAGACCATAATCAGTAAGGATAGGGAGCAGCAGCTTTACCACAATTATTCACAAGCTTGCATCCCCAGCCCCCTGCTTGACTCCCAAAACACTCATGACTGCAATGGGCAGATTCTGCTCTATGAATTTGCAAAGGATACCATTATAGAGGACTGCATTTCAGTTAACAATGATTCAGTGTACAGGAAGGAGAGAGAGAGAGAGAGAACTTATAACATGATATCACAACAATTTTTCCCTCAATGTCAGCAAAGGAGTTGGTCACTGACTTCTTTAAAGGTGGGTGGTGGGGTGGGAGGTCAGTAATCATGCATCATGGTGCAAAGACAGACAGGGCTGAAAGCTTCAAGTTCTTAGGAGTGAATGACACCAACAGCCTGTCCTAAGTCGAACCATATAGATGCCATGGCCAAAAAAGTTCACCAGTCCCTCTACTTCCTCAGGAGGCTCAAGAAATTTGGCATGTTCCCTTTAACCCTTTCTTTTTAATCAATGCACCATAGAAAGCATCCTATCTGGATGCAGAAGGGCTTGGTATGGCAACATGACTGCAAGTTACAGAGAGTTGTATACACAGCTCAGAATATCACAGAAATCAGCCTCCTCTCCATGGACTGTTTATACTTCTCAGTGCTTCAGTAAAGCAGCCAGCATAATCAGAGACCCAATCATCCTGGACAAACCACTCTCTTGACCTCTCCCTTCTTCCATCAGGCTGAGGTTACAAAGGCCTAAAAGCACATATCACCAGGCTTGGAGACATCTACCCTACTGTTATTAAACTATGAGACAAATGGTACTCTAGTACAATAAGATGGACTCTTGGCTTTACAACTTACCTGGGTATGACCTTGTTCTTTATCTGAACTGTATTCTGAACTGCGCTTTCTCTGTAGCTGTTACACTTTATTTTGCATTGTTATTGTTTTGTCTTGTTCCGCCTCAATGCCCTGTGTAATGATTTAATCTGCATAAATAATACACGAGAAGCTTTTCACTGTATCTCAGTATATGCGACAATATTAAACCAACTTTATTTCCATACCTGTGTAAGCCTTCGTCTCGCTCAATTCTCAGTCGTCCAGGAGGAGCAACCGTCAGCCCCGCCAAACTGGGTAAGCAAGTTTGTGTGAATGCTATGTAATGACCCCAGAACAAACCCACAATGCAAAATATCGGACAGTACACAATGTACGATTAAAGAATTACACTTTATAAATCTTCCTGCGACTATGGGTTTAGTAGAAAAACAAAATATAAAATAAAAAGGCGCCAAGAAAAATAATTATACAGTTCGTGCGCAACGTTGGACCTCATGCAATATCCTCGGTCCACCATTCGATTTCCTCCAAAGTCCGCGACCCTCGGACTGGAACCAACCACGGTAGTCTACCAGAGCGCTCCCACCACGTCCTTCCTTTTCGCCTCTCCTCCCGAAACGTCCCACACACTCACTCAGGTTCCCACACATACAGATAGAATAACATAACTTCTATTGGTTAATTCCCCATTATCTACAATTATAGCTTGTCTCTGTCCCTGCCAACAACAAACTAATCCTGGTTGGTGACTTCAATGCCCGAGTAGGCTGCAATCAGAGTCACTGGGAAGTGGTTCGAGACAAACACGGTATTGGCAATATGAACAGCAATGGCATCTTGCTCCTTAGCAAATGTGCAGAATACGACCTCCTCATCACAAACACAGTGTTCAGGCTGGCGAACAAGTACAAGACAACATGGATGCACCCAAGATCCAAACATTGGCACATGATCAACTACGTTATAGTATGTCGCCGAGATATCCGGGATGCCCTCATCACCAGAGCCATGCAAGGAGCAGAGTGCTGGACTGACCACAGGCTTGACCACACCACATTGAAGCTACGTATTGCTCCCCACCATCCCAAGCACCCTAAATTCATCAGAACAGCTTTTAACACCGCCAGCCTCCAAGAGCCACTGTATCTTCACAAGTTCCACACCACCCTTGATGAGAAGCTGTCTGCCAACAGACCACTAACTGGTGGGCCAAACCAGAAGTGGAATCAGTTTAGAGAGATGGTGACGGAGACGGCAAAATCAGTCCTCGGCCCCAAGGACCGGATCCACCAAGATTGGTTCAACGAGAATGACAGTGCCATCAAAGATCTCCTGGCCAGGAAGAACAAAGCATTCATGGAGTGGCAAAACGACCCAAGCTCCATTCCCAAAAAAGAACGGTTCAAGTCCCTTCAGGCCCATGCCCCACAGGAAATTCGCAAGATGCACAACCTGTGGTGGGATAGGCAAGCTGAAGAGGTGCAACACTGCGCCAACATCAACAACTCGAAGCTGCTCTTCAACTCCATCAAGATGATCTTCAGCCCCTCAAGATCTGGCTCATCTCCACCGTTGTCCACTGATGGATCCACACTGCTAAAGGACAAAGAGAGCATCCAACACAGATGGAAAGAGCATTTCAGCCTGCTCCTGAACTGCCCTTCATCAGTCAACCAGTCTGCTCTGGACCAAATCCCCCAACAGCCTATTCACGAGGAACTAGATGATCCTCCCTCGATAGATGAAGTCAAGGAGGGTATCACGCAGATCAGCAGTGGCAAAGCACCCGGCACGGGTGGAATATCTGCTGAACTGTACAAGGCACTCAGCAAGGAATCACAGCACCCTGACTAGCATTTGGGAAGAAGAGGAGATGCCTCCTGACCTCAGAGACACAAAGATAATCACCCTCTACAAAAATAAAGGTTCAAGGACCTGCGAGAACTATAGAGGCATCTCACTACTTTCCATTGCCGGAAAAATCCTCGCCCGCATCATCCTCAACAGACTGATTCCAACAATGTCAGAAGAGAACCTTCCCAAGTCGCAATGCGGCTTTCGTTCCGAACGCAGCACTGTCGCTATGATCTTCGCAGTGAGACAGATACAGGAGAAGTGCCTGGAACTGAACATGACATTATACTTTGTCTCATTGATCTGACGAAGGTGTTTGACACAGTCAACAGAAACGCGCTGTGGACCATCCTTAGAAAGCTTGGCTGCCCGCAGAAACTCACTACACTCATCCGCCTGCTCCATGATGGCATGACAGGAGAAGTGTTCTCAGATGGTTCCCCATCTGAGACTTTCAACATCTCAAATGGTGTGAAGCAAGGGTGAGTTCTAGCACCAGTGCTCTTCAACTTCTTCTTCACCCAAGTGCTGAAGCATGCTGTTAAGGACCTAGACCTGGGTATTTACATAAGATATCGCCTAGACGGATCGATGTTTGACCTGAGACGCCTTGCAGCAAAGACCAAAATGTTGAGGAGGCTCATCACTGAAGACCTGTTTGCTGATGACTGTGCCCTCGTGGCCCACCAGGAGAACCACCTGCAGACGATTGTTGACAAGTTCTCAGCAGCCACAAAGCTGTTCGGCCTGACAATCAGCCTCGGTAAGACAGAAGTTCTCCTACAACCTGTGCCAAACAGTCACCCTCCTCAGCCATGCATCACCATCGATGGCACTGTCCTGAAGAACGTGGAGAGCTTCAAGTATCTGGAAAGCACTATCTCCAGTGATGGATCCCTTGACAAAGAGATCATAGCAAGGATCCAGAAAGCCAGCCAGGCACTCGGGGAAACTCCGTGTCAAAGTTCTGCAGCACAAGGACATTCAGCTTTCAACCAAGCTCAAGGTGTACAAGGCTGTGGTCCTCACCTCTCTCCTGTACGGCTGCGAAACCTGGACCCTGTACCGCAGGCACATCAAACAGCTGGAGCAGTTTCACATGCGCTGTCTGCGGTCGATAATGAGGATTCGATGGCAAGACCGAATCACCAACCAGGAAGTCCTTGACAGAGCCAACAGCACAAGCACTGAGGCAAGGATTCTCCAGGCCCAGCTACTCAGGACTTGCCACTTAATCCACATGGGTGAAACAAGAATCCCCAGGCAGCTGCTCTACGGTGAGCTTGAGCATGGCAGGCGCAATCGGGGCCACCCCAAAAAAAATTCAAAAACAATCTGAAATCGTACATCAAATGGGCAGACCTTCAGTCTCAACAACTTGAGGAGTCCGCAGCCTGACCAGAAAAGCTGCATCTGACTTTGGGGATGACCAAAATCAGCAGCACATGACCGACACCACAAAGCTGTGTGTGCACCTGTTCTAACAACTGCCATTCCATGTCCAACCTGCAACCGCATGGGTGCTTCGGCCTCCGAAGCCACATGCGTATCCACAGATGACCTCACAATGTTTAGTCTTCCTCGGATCCCGAGAGACAACCAACACCATCTACAATTATAACCCCAACATTTCAGCTACAACAAACATTAGCTCATCAGTTAACATTACAGAGAAGCCATTTTATTATTAGCAGTTAACATTACAGTTAATATTACTGAGAACCCTACACATGTACCATCCTATAGGTGAAAAAGTTGTTCTTTGATTCCTGTTAAGTCTCTCCCTTCTCACTCCATGTATATCATATGGTTCTTAATTCCCCAACCCTGAGAAAAAGACTGCACACATTCACCCTGAATGTCCCTCATGATCTTATACAACTCTAAGATCACCCCTCATTCTCCTTTGTTCTAATCATAAAATCCCAACCCATTCAACCTCTTTCCATATCAGTCCTTCAAGTGCTTCAAATATCCTCATAAACCCTCTGCACTCTTTTCTGTAGCAGGGTGGCCAAAACTGAAGACGATGTTCTAAATATGCCCTCAATGTCTTGTAAGATTACACACTCAATGCCGTGACTGATGAAAGCCAGTATACTACAAACCTTTTCTCCCCCACCACCTTTTACCACTTTCAGGGAACCATGCACTTACACTCGCAAGTCCATTTGATCTACAACACTTCCCAGTGCCTTACTGTTCACTGTGACTGCATGGCAGTTTCCCCAACTTTCTTGGCATGATCTAGCCCTGTTCCTTTGTAAAACTCCATTACGGCATGGAAATTATTGGAAAGACCACTTTGATTTTTCTTAAACATGCTGCTAAACAAAGGAAGGTGAACAATTTAGAAAGAAATTGAAGAGTGATTAAACTAGTTTTAAATTACTTGAACAAACAGCCAAAACAGATGGTGCATATCGACCATCTCCACTGCTGTGGAACTGAGTGTACTGACTTGTGGAGGCAAGCAAGTCATTTATACATATTACGTGCTACAACTTGCCATGCAAAGCACTTAGCAGATAAAACAGAAAAAAGTTCTGGGAATACTCAGGTCAGGCTGCACCACAGAAAGAGAGTTCAGACCCTTCACCAGGATAGGGCTCACAGGGAAGTTGGAGCATGTGGGGTGATGGATGACTCAGATAGATCAAGCCAGGGGACCATGGGAATAAATTGCAACAAGAAACAAGGTTATCTGGTTAATGAATGAATGAGAACAGCGAGATTGAGAAGATGAATTAAAGAAAGCTGGGAGTCGTGAACTGCAGACCGGAAAATACATGGCAGCTCAAGCTGGAGACATCAACTACTCTAAGTGAGCCAGCCTTCAAACTGGAATGCTGCAACATGCCCACAAGGACAATAAGGTACTGTTCCTTAAGCTTGCATTGGGCCTCGTTGTGACAGTGCAGGAGCTCACAGGCAGAGTGGAATGGAGAATTAAAGTGACAGGCAACAGGAAGCTCAGGGTCACCAATGCAGATAAGCACAAGTGCTCCACAAAGGCATTACACAAACTGCATAAGACCACTTGTGAACATGAATGCAGTACCTTACATTCAAAAGAGTGCAAGTGAATTTCTGCCTCATTGGGAAAGACTCTTCAGGTCCCTGGAAGGGAAGAGATGAAAGCAAAGCATAATCAGCAACTTTAAGGGTAAGTGCCATAACAGGATGGTTAGTGAGAATGGAAGAATAAACCAGAGAATGGGCCATGAAGAACAATGGAAGGGGGAGATATATTTGGTAGTAGATTCACTTTGAATGTGGTGAAAATATAGATGGGTCCAGGTAGAAATGAAACAAAAACTGTTTAACACATCCCACAAAAAGACCGGCATGTTGTGGACCCAAGCGAAAGCCCATGGCTATATATCTGGAAGTCAAATGAGCACTGCCCAGACAAATGTTCAGATAAAGGCTCCAGTTACAATAAATAATGATAGACAATTTTAAATCACACTTATGCACCGTTTTCCAATTTCCCCTCAGAAACATTTGATATTTCAGGTCAATGACTCTTCATCAGAATAATTTTAAGAAAGGATCAATGAACTGAGGCATTAACTATTTTTTCTCTCTGCACAGCTTGTCTGGCATCAGCAGGTCTTCATTTTTGAAGATGAATGAGGTATTTTTTCACCTTCAAAGAATGAGCACTTCAAAAAGCAAGCAGGTCCATAGGACCATGGCGTGGCCCCAAAAGAATCTGCAGATTCTGAAAGGGAAAAGTACACAAAAAGTAAGAGGCTTCAAATCCTGGCAGATCTTATATAATTGAGAAAGAGAAACCTCAGTTTCAAAACAGATATTCTAAACACCAATTGGTGTATTTGAATCAAAACACTATGAAAACATTGATGAGAGATTTACTTTTCAATTAAACAGAATTTATTTTCCTCAGAATGTAGACAAAAGCCTATTTCTGTGCTGTATAACCTTGTCTACACACATCCCTTAGTCACTCTGCATCACTTAGAAAATTCAACTGGATCTTTCCTTACATCTATCAGTCTCCTGATTATACCGTGATGTACAACAGAGATATATAGGATCAAGATATTGACCATGCAAGGGTCCTTTTAGGACACTGAACAGGATCACATTAACTCGGAACAAGGCAGTCTTGACACCTCACATCAAACTGGAAGTCTGAAAGTTTCACTGGAAGATCCCAATAATGTAAAGATCAGTTCAAAACCCCTAAAGTCTCAAGGCCACATATAATTCTCCCCAATGACACAATTCTCCCCACTCTCCTTCCATACCCACCTCACCCCCAACACAGCCAGTATTCTAGGCTTCATCCCCACTACTGACCCCTGTCCAAGCAACCTCAGGTGTGATTATTCCTCATCCCTCTCTGTGACAGTGAGCACTCAGAAAACGTACCCCTTACACACACACACACACACACACACACACACAGTCTTGTTCTTCTGCTGTTGTTGCGCTGAGTGTACAAACTTCAATGTCTTCCCTGGTATATTCTCATGAGTCCCAAACCGAGCTGACGCACTCAAGTTGGCTTTATGATCCCTTTCTCGCCAATAATGGCAGAATATTCAATTTCTTTAATAACAGGGATGTGTAAATCCATACATGTTATTCAAATATTTCTGTTTATTTTGCAATATGATGATAACTACATTGTGGGGTGCATCATATTCTAATCCACAAATTATCTTTGAGGGAGAGGGATTGCCAGGATTTCACACTGGACAAAAATAGGTACAGAACTATTAATGTGTTTCCTGGTAGATATCTTTATGTAAATATTAGAACCTTTCTTTTAACTCTTTTACTATTTTGGAAGTTTGATTTTGACGCAACTAATAAACACTTTTGCACTAAGTTGCTAAGTGACTCCAGTCATAGAGTCATAAAGTCATACAGAAGTACAACACAGAAACAGGATTTTTGGCCCATCCAGTCCATACGAAACCACTTAAACTGCCTACTCCCATCAATCTGCACCAGAACCATAGCCCTCCATATCCCTCTATCCATTTACCTATCCAAACTTCTCTTAAACGTTGAAATCAAGCTCACATACACCATTTGCGCTGCTAGCTCATTCATTCCACACTCACACGACTGTTTGAGTTAAGAAGTTTTCCCTCATGTTCCCCTTAAACTTTTCACCTTTTACCCTTAACCCATGACCTCTGGTTGAAGTCCTACACAAGCTCAATGAAAAAGCCTGCTTGCATCTACCTGATCTATACCCTCATAATTTTGTATACCTCTATCAAATCTCCTCTCAATCTCCTACATTCTAAAGAATACAGTCCTAACCTATTCAATCTTTCCTTATAACTCAGGTATTCCAGACCCGGCAATATCCTTATAAATTTTTTCTGCACTCTTTCTGTAGGTCGGTGACCAAAACTGCACACAATACTCCAAATTAGGTCTCACAAACATCTTAAACAGCTTCAGCAAAACATCCCATCTTCATGAAGGCCAATGAGCTGAAACCTTTATGACCCTAACTACCTATGAGACTAACTTTCAATGAATTATGGACGTGTATTCCCAGATCCCTTTTGTTCTACCACACTCCTCAGTGCCCTACCATTCACTAAGTAAGACCTACCCTGGTTGGTCTTATCGAAGTGCAAAACCTCACATCTGTCTGCATTAAATTCCTTCTGCCACTTTTCAAGCTGATGCAGATCCCTCTGCAAGCCACAGTAGCCTTCCTCACTGTCCACTACACTCCCATTCTTGGTGTCATCTGCAGATTGGCTGATCCAGTTAACCACATTATCATCCAGATCATTGACATAGATGACAAACAACAAAGGACCCACATCAATCCTTGCAGCACACCACTAGTCACAGGCCTCCAGTCAGAGAGGCAACCATCTACTACCACTCTCTGGCTCCTTCCACAAAGCCAATGTCTAATCCAATTTACTACCTCAACCTAAATGCCAAGCGACTGAACCTTCTTCTGGAACCTTGTCAAATGCCTTGCTAAAGTCCACGTAGAAAACATCCAATGCCTAGCCTTCATCCACTTTCCTGGTAACTTCCTCAAAAAATCCTAAGATTATTTAGACACGACCGACCACGCATGAAGCCATGTTAACTATCCTTAATCAATCCATGTCTATCCAAATACTTACATATCCAGTTCCTTAGAATACCTTCCATAACTGATGTCAGACTCACCAGCCTATAATTTCCTGCTTTATGTTTACAGCATTCTTTTTAAACAGCCGAACATAGGCTATCTTCCAATCCTCTGGTACCTCTCCTGTCACTAAGGATGTTTTAAATATCTTTGCTAGGTCCCCATAGGGTCCAAGGGAACACCCTGTCAGGCCCATGAAGTTGATGCCATTTTGCCTCACCTCTATAGACTCTGTATCAATCTCCTGAGTAAATACAGATAAACTCAGATTAACCAATTTCCCCGGGGATCAATAAAGTATGACTATGACTATAGATGCAAAGAATGCATCAAGATATCCCCCAACTGTTTTGGCTCCACACGATTATCATTCTGGCCTTCCAGTGGAACAATTTTGTCCCTTGCAATGTTTAGTCAAAATATCTGTAGAATCCTTCACCTTGTCTGCTAGAGCAACTTCATACCTTCTTTTAACCTTCCTGATTTCTTTCTTAAGTGTTCTCTTGCATTTCTTGTACTCCATAAGCACCTCATTTATTCCTACTTGCCTCTAACTGCTATGCACCTCTTTTTTCGCTTAACCAGGGCCTCAAAACCAAGGTCCCCTACACTTGTTATCTTTACCTTGTATTCAGACAGGCACATACAAGCTTGGTGCTTTCAAAATTTCATTTTTGAAGGCCTCCCACTTACAAAGTACAGTTTTCCCAGAAAACAGTCTGACCCAATCCACACTTGCTGGATCATTTCTGATACCATCAAAACTGGCCTTTCTCCAATTTAGAATCTCAACCTGCAGACCAGACCTATTTCTTTGCATACTTACTTTGAAACTAATGGCATTCTGGTCACTGGATGCAAAGTATTCCCCTGCACAGACTTCTGTCACCTGCCCTGTCTCATTCCCAAATAGCAGATCCAGTATCGCACACTCTCTTTGGGACATCTACGTACTGATGAAGGAAACTTTCCTGAACACATTTGAGAAATTCTATGCCATCTAGTCTTTTAGAAGTCTGGGATTCCCAGTCTACATGTAGGAAATTAAAATCACCTACTATAACAACCACAGGTTTCTTGCAACAGTCTATTTACAGACTTTTTCCCCTAAGTCCCTAGGACAGTTGGGTGGTCTATAATATAGCCCCATTCACCTTTCTTATTTCTCAGTTCCACCCATAACACCTCACTAGTCGAGATCACCAGTCTCTCCTGACGAAGCACTGCCGTGACATTTCCCCTGACTAGTAATGCGACCCCTCCTCCTTAATCCCTCCCACTCTGTCACATCTAAAACAATGGAACCTCAGAATACTAAACTGCCAGTCCTACCCCCTCCTGCAACCAAGTCTAACTGGTAGCTGCAATATAATAATTCCAGGTGTTGATCTATGTCCTGAGTTCATTCACCCTTCCTACAATACTTTGTGCATTGAAATATACCTAGGTCAGGACACCATGCTCAACTTAACTTTGTCTGAGGTCTTATTAACATCTGCCTCCACAACCTCTCCACTAACTGTTCAGGCGCTCTGGTTCCCATCCCCTGCAACTCTAGTTTAAACTCCACCATCCAGCATTAACAAATCTTCGCACTAGGATATTAGTTCTCCTCCAGTTCAGGTGCAAACTACCCGTTCTGTAAAGGTCCCACCTTCCCTGAAAGAGACACCAATGCCCAAAAATCTTATGCCCTCTCCCCTGCACCAACTCCTTAGCCACATGCTAAACTGTATAATCTTCTTCGCTCTGGCCTCACTAGAGCACGGCAAAGGTAGCAATCCTGAAATCACAACCCTGTCCTTTAACTTGGCACCCAACTCCGTGAACCCCCTATACAGAATCTCATCAGTCATCCTATCCATCTCATTGTTGGCTACATGGACCATGACTTCTGGCTGTTCACTCTTCCAGTTAAGAATGCTGAGAACTCAATCTAAGATGTCCTGGGCCCTGGCACCTGGAAGGCCACATGCCATCCAGGAATCTTATTCTCGCTCATAGAACATCCTGTCCGTTCCCCTAACTAATGGATCTCCTATTACCAGAGTGTGTCTCTTGTGCCTCTCCCTTCCCTTCGGAGTTATGGAGCCAGATTCAGTGCTAGAGATCCAACCACTGTGACTTTCCTATTAGGTCAGCCCCCACCCCCCACCAACAGTATCCAAAGTGACATCACTAATGTTGAGGGGGGATGGCCTTCTATCACCCCTCCACCATCCTGAGTGATCCAGGGTTCATCTAGTTCCAGCTCCAACCGCTTTACATGGATTGTTAGAAGCTACAGCTGGATGTAGTTCTCGCAGTTGTGGTCGTCAGGGACACTGGCGGTCTCCCTGCCTTCCCACATTCTGCAAGAGGAGCATTCCACTATCCTGCCCGGCCGAGCAGATATAAAGAAAGGAAGGAAATAAAGAAAGCTTTACCTTGAGCTTTTCTTTTCTTTGTTTTCTCTGACTGAAGCTTCAAAGTCACCACTTTGACTCTGTCCACTCAAACAACAGCCGCCGCTGAGCTTGTCCCTGCCTTCCTGTAATTTCCTCTGGTTAATCAATCCCAAACGCAGACTGGTCACTGGTCAAAGCTCACAACCTGCAGCTGCCTTTTTCTACTCGGGCAAAGGACCTGAGTGAAATCCCCTCCTCTCAAACTTTCAATGTCCGGATTGGCTGCTGGTCACTTTTCCTTTGGTCATTACCCATGTACTTAACTCTCTCCCACTCCACAGTAGGCAACCTAAATGTCCATCAACCCCAATCCAATTCCAAAGCTAGGTTCAATGCACTCTCTTTTTCACAGTTGGGTCTGAGAACAACAGGTTCCTGAGGCCAACTTAAGCACTTTTTAAGCCCAAAAAATGTAAACAAGGCTTTAGCCTCAGAAGCAGTGAAGTTCTAATACCATGTAAACAAATAAAACATCTTCATATTTTTCCTGAGTAATACCAATGTTTCAGCAAGACTTGTATCTATAGCATATAACTTTTGCTGTGGGTACAATAAAAATATGGAAAGATAGATTCACAAGATTGTGATGTACCATTCTCATCTTGAGTGGGTACAGAATAATGTAATTATACATACTAAACCAGTCTTTGAAAATGTCTGTGGGTATATTACTATATGCAATCCAAAGAACCACTATTTTGAATGAATCAGCGAACCCTAATCCAATTAAAACCCCACAACACAATGGCTAAGAAATTGGAAATATTGTAACAACGCAAATGGAAAAAGTATGACCCTCATATTTCCCTCAGGTACACCATCCAAACATATGCTGCAAAAGACATCCATTAAACCCAGCATTTCATTCAGCATGGTTAGGGCCATTGTATGAATGCAAGTTTATCGTGGTCCAACAAGGAGGAGATTAAAAATTTAATTACAGTTATGCATCTCAATCAATTTAAAAATGTGTGCTCTTCCTCCCTACCTCGGGTATCTATGTTGTAGGCCAGCCTTGACAACTGACCAAGCAACTTAACCGATTTACTGATGACCTTAAGAGAAAACCTGTCACTAACTCCACTGTATATGGTTCTATTCTTTGAAGTATTGAGTTGACTTCCTTAGGAAATTAAATATTGCGATTCAGGTGTCACCCGCATCCCACTGTCAACTGTTTTTAAATTAAGGACGGTCCAGTCTTGCTCACACAACCTGCTTACATTATGCTGCTTACTGAGATCTTCTTTCACTGAATTAATTATAACATTTAATGTAATGCTTTCTGTACAAGCAAATTGATTGCAATATTTCTGACATTATAACAGTGATTACATTTCATTGAAATTATATTACTGGCTCTAAAGCTTTTCAGCATGTGTTGAAAGGAGCAGGAATGATGCCATATAAGTACAAGTCTTTCTTTCTTTCAGTGTGGCCTTCTAGCCACCTTGAAAAGCACAAGTCTGAATCTCAACTGCAGTTATTTGCACTTTACTTTTCTATATTGTGATATAAAAATAAGTGCAATAATCATAATGTAGGAATAATTTTCAAACTGCAGAAGAAAACGTGAGCAGCAGTGGGAAGAAATAGGAGGAAGGGGGAAAGAAATTAGAACATAGAACAGCAGAGCACAGGAACAGGCCCTCCGACCCACAATGGTGGTTGTGCCAAACCAATCAGCAATCCAATGGCCAACAAACCTAATCCCTTCTGTCTACACAATGTCCATATCTCTCCATTTTCCTCACAGTCATGTGCCTATCTAAACGACTCTTAAAGCATCTACCTCTACCACCACTAAGTAACGCATTCCAGCACCCACCACTTGGTAAGAAAAAACTTGCCTTTCACAGCTCCTTTAAAATTACCCCCCTCACATTAAATGTATACCCTCTGGTATTAAACATTACAACCCTGGGAAAATGATGCCATTTGCATACTCCATCTATGCTTCTCGTAATCTCATAAACCTCTATCAGATCTCCCCTCGGCATTCGGCACTCCAGAGAAAACAGCACAGTTTTGTCCAATCTTTCCTTATAACACTTGCCCTCTAATCTAGGCAGCATCCTGGAAAGCCTCTTCTGCACCCTCTCCAAAGCCTCAACGTCCTTCCTATAATGCAGTGACCAGAAATGTCAACTTCTGTCAACAAATTGTCAACTTTTCAGGTCAAGTTCAAGTCTATTGTCATCTGACTACATATATACAACCAAATGTTCCTCTGGACCATGGTGCACCCACAAAGTATCACAGCACATAAAACAAAATATTACCAGAAATACATTAACAAAATATAATTCAAAATGTGTGTGAATGATGCAGCACAGGTAAAGAGTTAAACAGTCAGCTGTTCCCTGTCCTAGCGATGAGACCTTAGTGGTGTCGAGGTATTCATTAGTCTCACAGCCTGAGGTCAGGAGTTGTTACCCAGACTGGCAGACTGGCAGTCCTAGTCCTGATGCTCCCGTACCTCATTCTTGATGGTAATGGGTCAAAGAGATTGTGGGGTGGGTGGTAGGGACCTCAACATGCTTTGGGCCCTTCTCATATAACACTCCCGGTAAACATCACAAATGGGAAGGGAGGGAGACCTCAGTGATCCTCTTGGAGGTATTTACTATCCTCTGTCGGGCCTTCCGATCCCTGCATCAGGACTGAGAGAGGAGTGGGAAGGTAGCCAGTGTAAAGAGAAAGGTCGGGGTGACATAGTGGCTTTAGGTGATTGGTGGACCAAGGAAGGGTGAAGTGTGATGAGAAGAACAAGCTAGGTTGGGAAGAGGTGGGATTGGAGAACAGATACAGGTAAGTGATACACGGAAACAGAAAAGCAAAACTAAAGGACAGGAAAAAGTCAAGGTGGAGCCTGAGGCTGCAGTGTGATAAGTGGAGACACAAAGGCTACTATTTATACATTGCCTGTTTCACTTTGCACACATGCTGCCTCAATAATCATGGAGGTAATGATGTGCAATCTTGTAGCTCCATGGTACACTATATTTACCCGAGATCACCAATACTGAAAGGTCAAACACAATTTTAAAAATACATGAGTAGTGTATATTTAAACAGCTGTTGTCTTCTCATATTATAAACTTCTAACAATATTGCTTCCGTAATCAACGCAACACTGAAATTGAGCTGTTCAAATGAACCCGATTAATTGCAGTAATAACCTCAAGTACCAACTTACGAAGTAGAACATTATCTGCTGCTTATTGTGTTGTTTGTGGAAGCTTACTGTCTGCAAATAAGCAGTCTATTTCCTATATTACCACACTTTAAACATATTTCATAAGATGCTTTCAATGCCAGGAGAATATAAAAGCTTTTGTTGAGATGGTAATTCTGTTTTCACTTTTGAGTGATAGTCACATTTTTAGGGTCCCAAAGTGAACTCAAACTCTCGGATGCTGAAACTTTTGCCATTAATGAACATAATTCCCCTACCAGATAAGGTAATGGTCTGAAAACTTCAGGCATTTCATTCTCGAGTTCCTACCCTTCTATTTGAAAAGACCCACAGTTAGCACGACACTAGAAAATAATTTCATCGTCCATGAACCCAGTGACACTACCTCACTATTTTGCTTTCTTCTTGCACTACTTACTTTTTTATACAAGTCTTTTTGTAACTTGCAGTAATTTTTATGTATTGCATTGTACTGCTGCCACGAAACAAATTTCACATGTTTGAAGGTTCAAAGTTTCATTAATCAAAGTACTGTATCCAACTCTGAAATTCTTCAATTTACCGAATAGTCATGAAAGCAAGAAAGGAAAGAAAGGTAACCCCTCCCCCAAATAAAAAAATAAATAAAAATGGAGAGGCACATTAACCCCCATATCCCTCCTCCCGCACAAAATCCGAGCAAAATAAATCAGGCACATAAATCCTCAATTCCCTCCTCCCGCACAAAAAAAAACTAAACAAAACCGAGCAGGCACATTGACCCCCCCCCCCACCACACACAAAAAAAGTTGACAAGATCGGGCAAAAAAAACATAATATAAAAACTGTAAGACTGAAAATATGTCGAAGTCCATATCCAAAACACAGAAAACACCTGAGCAACACTCTCTGGGCAGCCGCAGGCTCTCTCCTCCCCAGTACACAGCAACTGATCAAAAGGCAAACAGCCAGCACTCACCCTCTGCACTCACTTCGATGCTTCAATCTCTCTCATTGCTTAAAATGGCAAATAATGCCAGTGATAATAAACACAAACAATAGGAATTCTGCAGATGCTGGAAATTCAAGCAACACACATAAAAGTTGCTGGTGAACGCAGCAGGCCAGGCAGCATCTCTAGGAAGAGGTGCAGTCGACGTTTCAGACGAAGGGTCTCGGCCTGAAACGTCGACTGCACCTCTTCCTAGAGATGCTGTCTGGCCTGCTGCGTTCACCAGCAACTTTTACGTGTGTTCCAGTGATAATAAATCTGAATTTTTTTCATTTATTTATTGAGGTACAGCACAGAGCAGCCCTTCAAGCTACGCCACCCTGCAACTTCCTATTTAACTCTAGACCAACCATGGGACAATTTACAAAGAACAATAACCTACTAACCAGTACACCTTTGGACTATG